>NW_027256882.1:290130943-290183443 GCF_029215685.1 Pituophis catenifer annectens | reverse complement strand
AAAATATGGCACAGAGATCCGATGTTTGGAAGGTATAAAACTGTCTGATGGGGAAAATATCCTGATAATATTAATGTCGCCCTTGATAGAGATATAAAATACTTGCATTGTTATCTCAAGCCGTCCAAACAAAGAACATTTGTACGCGCAAATCTGTATCAATTTATCATCACAGATAAACATGCAGTTGGATTTCTCAAATGCAGAAACCACACCTGTGGCTTTTTTTGTGTGTTGAAGGGAGTTACAGATTATCTTGGAAGGAAAGACATTTTCACTGCCGAAATAGATCAAGAGGGAGCCTGCAGGTTCTTGATTTAATGTCATCAACCACCGACTTTGCTTTCCAAATACACACTTGGATACCCTACAAATGGTCTGAAGCTTTGTGTAAAAGGCCAAATAAATTCGGTGCAAGTTATACTCGTTTGTTTTTTTTCAGGGGCAGAAAGTGTTGAACTGTAGACTTGTTCTAATGGTTTTGTGCATTAGCGTCTCTGAAATTTCTAATGCAGCTGTTTTAACTTTTGATGGGGAGCCATTCAGAGTTGGTTAGAAGAATGGCAACTACTGTATATAGATCTTTCAAATAAATAAATATAAATGAGGGAGGGAGGGAAGGAAGGAAGGAAGGAAGGAAGGGAAAGGAAGGAAAGAAGGGAGGGAGGAGCAAGAAATAAATAAAATGAAATGAAAAAGGAAAGAAGGAGTGAGAGAGAGAAAGAAAGAAAGAAAGAAAGAAGAAAGAGAGAGAGGAGGGAGAGAGGAAGGAGGGAAGGGAGAAAGGGAGGGTGGCAGGAAGCAAGGAAGAAGGAAGGAGAAAGGAAGAAGGGAAAGAAAGGAGAGAAGGAAATGAGGGAGTGGGAGAGGAAAGATAGAAGGGAGGGAGGGTGGCAGGAAGCGGGGATGAAGGAGGGAGAAAGAAGGAAGGAAGGTAAAGGAAAGAAGAGAATGAAATGAGGGAGAGTGGGAGGGAGGAAAGATAGAAGGGAGGGAGAGTGGCAGGAAGCAGGGATGAAGGAGGGAGAAAGAAGGAAGGAAGGTAAAAGAAAGAAGAGAATGAAATGAGGGAGAGTGGGAGGGAGGAAAGATAGAAGGGAGGGAGAGTGGCAGGAAGCAGGGATGAAGGAGGGAGAAAGAAGGAAGGAAGGTAAAAGAAAAAGGGAGGAAAGAAGGGAGGGAGGGAGAAAGAAGGAAGGGAAAGAAAGGAAAGAAAGGAGGGAGGGAGGAAAAAGCAAGAAATAAATAAAATGAAATACAAATGAAGGAAGGAAGGAGAGAGAGTGAGAAAGAAAGAGAGAAAGGAGGGAGAGAGGGAGGAGGAAGGAAGGAAAGGGAGAAGAGGTGGCAGGAAGCAAGGAAGAAGGAAGGAGAAAGGAAGAAGGAAAAGGAAGGAAAGAAGGGAGAGAGAGAGGGAGGAAGGAAGGAAGAATAGAAGTGAGGGAGGGTGGCAGAAAGCAGGGATGAAGGAAGGAGAAAGAAGGAAGGGAGGGAAAGGAAGGAAAGTAAAAGAAAAAAGGAAGGAAAAGGGAGGGAAGAAAGAGAAAGTAGGAAAGAGAAAAGAGGAAGGGGAAGGAAGAAAAGAAGGACAGAAGGGAAGAAGGAAGGAAGGAAGGAAGGAAGGAAGGAAGGAAGGAAGGATCCAGAAAAATCTGATCCCACCTACGTGTGTGTGGCACAGTCTTCCTAAACTGATTCACCTTCTCCAAAAACATTCAACGCAGTTTCACTCCCCAAAAGTTTTTACCTCCTCCAGTCCCACCTGACCTTAAGGCCTACTTAAATTTCCCACGGCTTACCTTCATTAAGATTCTATTCACAGATTTTCTTCTTGTAGGTTTCTAAGCAAAGCAAATATTTGCACAGCAATTCATGTCCACAATAGATATATATATATATTTTCCATTCAAGTTCCACGCTCAGTAATATCGCACCAGCCACCCTCTCATCAGCGGGGAAAATCAGAGACTGTAACAATGCATTTGTGAATTTACAGCCTAAGCATTGCTTCCATTTTTCTATTACGGTGCGATTTTAGCATTCCAGCAATAAAAACATGCAGGGACAGCTGAGAATTCATTATCTCTTACCTTAACGTTGAAGGGTGTTTAGCAATTAGGTGCTGTAACTTGCACTAAAATATTTATTTATTCAACAACGCGAGCTGCGTTTGGCGAGATATTTGACCATCTCAGAAGTCATTAATTTTTTCTTTGTTAAAAGAATAACATCCGCTTCCTGGGCTGTACAATTTCTTATCTTGTAGAATACTAATACTTCATAATAAAAAGCTACAGGCAGGTCCGGCTTCGTTATAAATTCCTCTTTATCGTTTAATGCTGCCCAGAGTCACCCTGTGGTTAAAATGGGGCGGCATAAATAAATTTAGTAATTGAATACATACATTCAAGAATTTAGATTCTTATGTAGCAGTGAAATGTTCAAGGAAACACATCCTCCTCCAGCACAGTGGTCACCAACTGATGGTCTGTGAACCACTGTTGGTCCATGAGAAAATTTTGGTGGTCCGCAGAAAAATTATTTGCATTTTTTATATTGCACTAAATTTATTTATTTATTTATTTATTTATTTATTTATTTATTTATTTATTTATTTATTATATTTCTATACCGCCTTTCTCCTGTAGGACTCAAGGCGGTGTACAGTCAAGAAAAATATAGACACACAAACATCATAAAATTGCTAATTAAAATTATTACTTTTTTTTTTTTTATTTGATTTATATGCCGCCCTTCTCCGGAGACTCAGGACGGCTTACAGTGCATTAAGCAATAGCCTTCATACTTTTGTATATTTATACAAAGTCAGCTTATTGCCCCCACAAACTGGGTCCTCATTTAACCTACCTTAGAAAGGATGGAAGGCTGAGTCAACCTTGAGCCTTGGAGAGATTCGAACCAGCAGTAAATTGCAGGCAGCTGTGTTAATAACAGGGTGCTTTAAACCACTGTAGTACCAAGGCTACTTAGTTTGGTCAATTAAATAAAACCCAGAATTAGATAACATTTAAAAAATCATTCACATGTTCGTATGTTTAGCCCCGCTTGTTGGAACATCAGGGTCTTGAGGGCACGGCGGAAAGCACGGAGATCAGGGATATTCCGTATCTCCGGGGGCAGTTCATTCCAAAGGGTTGGAGCCCTCACAGAGAAGGCCCTCCCCCTGGGAGTCGCCAGTCGGCATAATTTGACTGACGGTACCCTGAGTAGTCCCTCCCTGTGAGAACGAACTGGTCGGTGGGAGGCTATTGGTGGCAAAAGACGGTCTCGTAGGTACCCAGGTCCTAAGCCATGGAGCGCTTTAAAGGTGATAACTAACACCTTGAATCTTAAATGAGGGGTCCTCAAACTGTGACCACTGACGGATACGTGCAATAAACATTTGTGTTGCTGTGGAGAGTCTCCCCCTTCGGAGTCTTTTTGTGCGGGTCGGAGGGGGGAAGAAATTCCGATTTGGGATCTGCTTTGGCCTCCTGGTGTGGGGCTTTGGGCGAAGGCTGGAGGGAAGTGCCGCTGGTGGCGAAGAGCCGGAGGGCCTCGTTCCAGTGGGACTGCATCATGGCCTGGAACTGGCTGACCATCTCAGCCCGCTGAGCCTCCAGGCGCCGGTACCTGGCCTTGCACTCCCACAGGTCTTCCCTCTGCTTGGAAAGCCTATGCTCCTAGTCCTCAGTGAGGTGCTTCTACTGAGCCTCCTTCTCGATCAGATCCAATTTGAACTTGAGCTATTTTGCCAACCCTTTCTCATGGGGGCTGCTTAGCTCCAACAACTGCTTCCTGTTGGGGCCCTAAGGAGCCCGGGAGAGCAGGAGAGGAGTGGCTAGAAGGGGAGAGGCAAGGCTGGTGAGGCGCCCCTCAAAGTGAGTGACATCGAGTTGGCCACGCCCACTCAGTCACATGACCACCTAGCCACACTCACGCAGCCGGTCATTAGGCAGATCATACTAGTGGTCCGCAGGATTTAAAATTATGAATTTAGTGGTCCCTGAGGTCTGAAAGGTTGGTGACCCCTGCTCTAGACCCCTACTCTAACCTGCAAAATCTTTATTAATGCAATCATTTAGGCATTATTCACAGTCACCGACACTCCACTCTTAAACTGACATTTGTCTTATGTGAACAGGCCAAATTTATAAGATTCTTGTAATGTAGGTAATGCGGCTCCAGCTAGATGATCACTGAAGGGCCCTCTTTATTCATAGTATTGTAAGAAAGAAAATGTGCTTGTTTGAGAGAAGCAAATGTATCCAGTAGAAATAGTACAAAGGCAGACAAATTCCTTTGAAGTAGAAACATTCTATAAGAGGGGCCCCTTAGTTGTCAGAGATAGAGACATTTGGTGATATACAGTTTGAAGGTTAAAGAGACCAAGGATGACCACATGAAATATCAACAAGAGATAATTTGAATCTATGCTTCGGTGATTTACAAGAAGAATTATGACTGTTTGGCAAAGATAATGTAACAAACTTAGTAATTAGAAAAATGTCATTTGATGTAACGAATGTCTGCAATGATAAAACTGCTGAGTTAACAGAATCCTTTGTTTGAAAATGTGTAAAACTGTGTTCTCAGAATCATAAGTTGTTCAAAGCTTCATGTACAAAACTGGCTCTGAACCTATTGTGCAATAAACTGGCTCTGGCTAACCTAAGAATGTTATTTGGTCTCACCATTCCACAACACTTGGGAGAGACAAGGGTACCACAATCGGACGTATAGTTGGTCTCTCAAAGGTGAGATCCTCACACTTTCCCATTCCTTCTCTTGCCAGCAGCCTCCTCTGAGCCAAGCTGTTTTCCACATCTTCTAAGACTTTTATGGATTCTGTGATTGTTACGTGGCAGTTCTTACCTTTGCTAGATCTCCTTCCACACCTTGTCTGATCTGCAAACTGTCCATAATAGTCCTTATCTCTAATGGCTGAAGGGCAACTGTGCATAGAAACTGAAAGGTTGGTGAATGAGAAACTAGGAGGAAACCCCAGAATTGTAAGATTGTCAGTTAGATTATAAAATCTCTATCTATCTATCTATCTATCTATCTATCTATCTATCTATCTATCTATCTCTGTCCAACCATCCATCCATCCTTCCATTCTATCATCTCTCTATCTCCGTATCCTCTATAATCTACATCCATTTCTATATCTATACCTATCCATCCATCCGTCTGTCATCTATCTACCATGCATCTGTCTGTCTGTCTGTCTGTCATCCATTCATCCATCCACCCCATTATACCTTCTCTCTCCCTATCTATCCTCTATATTTATATCTATCTATCTATCTATCTATCTATCCATCCGCCATCCATCCATCCATTCATCCATCCACCCATCTACTATATCTTCTCTCTCTCCCTTTCTATATCCATTTCTATCTATCTATCATCCATTCATCCACCATCTATCTATCCTGTCTATGTCTTTCTTTATCTCTGTCTGTCTGTTTGTCTGTCTATCATCTATCTACCTATCTTCCTGCCTGCCTGCCTGCCTGCCTACCTTATCTATCTATCTATCTATCTATCTATCTATCTATCTATCTATCTATCTATCTATCTATCTATCTATCTATCCTATCTGTTCCTATTCCATTTTTCTTCTTCTTCTTCTTTTTTCTTCTTTTTTTTTGCTTTTGGCACTTTAACTTTCTCTGTTATTCCTTCCCCCCCCCCCTTCTTTCTTTATTTTAATATGTATTCAATTTTCCTCTTTTTTTTTTCCTTACAGCTTTCAATAAAATATTTATTTTAAAAAGACAAGGGGGAAAAAAAACCCCACTGCTTCAGAGGGCTCCAGTTTCTGGAAGTGCAAAGTTCATTACCCACTTAGAACAAAAAAAAAATAAAAAATCTACGGACAAAAAGAAAACAAACTCCACCTCACCCAGTATTAAACTGCATTTGTTGATCCAGCTTTATTTTATTTTATTTTATTTTATTTCGTTGTACGAGGTGCAATGACAGTAAAGTAAAGTAAAGTAAAGTAAAGTAAAGTAAAGTAAAGTAAGTTTCTCTTTTTGTACGGAAAAACAAACCCACAGGGCGCTGCCATCTTGGCCCATTTCCCGTGGGCGCAGCCATCTTTACTCCCTCTCCCCCCCTCCCTTCCGTACAACCCCGCTCGCCATCTTAGCGTCGGGCAAAAAAAAAAAAAAGCCGCCCGGCAACGAGGAAAAGGTTTCGTTGCCCTTCCTCGAACGTGGGAGTGGGCGGGGCGCACGCGCGCTCCAATGAGAACGCGCCCCAGGGAGCCCGAGCCCTCCCCTCCATCCGCGGATTGGACGGCTTGGAAGAGCGCGGCGGGAGGGAGGCGTGCGAAAGCATCAGCTGGTTGCCGATGACAGAGCAGCGGGAGGGTTGGCGCACCAGCCGCCATGGGGGAAGCGGAGAAGTTCCACTATGTGTACAGCTGCGAGCTGGACCTGAACGTGCAGCTGAAGATGTGAGTGCCGAGGATGCGCAGGCTCTGTCCTCCCCTTCTCGGGGGGGGGGGGGCAGGATAATAGGGGCACTGCTCCTGTCCCAGGGCTCAGAGTTTGGGGAGGGGAGGATTGGGGGGGTCCCTGCTTTGCAATTAACTGGGGAGGAAGGAGGGGTCCCTGCTTTGCAATGCCCTGGGACAGAAGGGGGGGGGGGAGGTTACTGCTTTGCAAATAACTGGGGAGGGAGGAGGGGTCCCTGCTTTGTAATTAACTGAGGAGGAAGAAGGGGTCCCTGCTTTGCAATTAACTGGGGAGGAAGAAGGGGTCTCTGCTTTGCAATTAACTGGGGAGGAAGAAGGGGTCCCTGCTTTGCAATGCCCTGGGACAGAAGGGGGGAGGTTACTGTTTTGCAAATAATTGGGGAGGGAGGAGGGGTCCTTGCTTTGCAACGACCTGGGACAGGAGGAGGGGTCCCTGCTTTGCAATTAACTGGGGAGGGAGGAGGGGTCCTTGCTTTGCAATCCCTGGGACAGAAGGGGGGAGTTTACTGCTTTGCAAATAACTGGGGAGGGAGGAGGGGTCCCTGCTTCACAATTAACTGAGGAGGAAGAAGGGGTTCTTGCTTTGCAAAGACCTGGGACGGGAGGAGGGGTCCCTGCTTTGCAATTAACTGGGGAGGGAGGAGGGGTCCTTGTTTTGCAAAGACCTGGGACAGAAAGGGGGGAGGTTAATGCTTTGCAAATAATTGGGGAGGGAGGAGGGGTCCCTGCTTTGCAATTAACTGGGGAGGGAGGAGGGGTCCTTGTTTTGCAAAGACCTGGGACAGAAAGGGGGGAGGTTAATGCTTTGCAAATAATTGGGGAGGGAAGAGGGGTCCCTGCTTTGCAATGACCTGGAATGAGAGGGGGGGGTCCCTGCTTTGCAAGTAACGGGATGGGGGATGGTCCCCGCTTTGCAATGACCTGATACAGGAGGAGGGGTCGGTCCCTGCTTTGCAAATAATTGGGGTGGGAGGAGAGGTCTTCTTTGCAATGCCCTGGGACACTTTCATTCTCTTGCTGGATGCCTGACAACTCCTGTCCTACAAGATGCATCTCTGTCTCCTGGTGATTGGTCCAAAGTCATTCAGCCAACTTTCATGCCTAAGGTTGGACTAGAAGTCACAGTCTCCTGATGATCGGCCCAAAGTCACCCAGTTAACTTTCATGCGTAAGGCGGGACTAGAACTCACTGTCTCCTGGTGATTGGCCCAAAGTCACCCAATTAGCTTTCATGCTTAAGGTTGAACTAGAAGTCACAGTCTCCTGGTGATTGGCCCAAAATCACCCAATTAGCTTTCATGCCTAAGGTGGGACTAAAACTCACTGTCTCCTGGTGATTGGCCCAAAATCACCCAATTAGCTTTCATGCCTAAGGTGGGACTAAAACTCACTGTCTCCTGGTGATTGGCCCAAAGTCACCCAGTTAGCTTTCATGCTTAAGGTGGGACTAAAACTCACTGTCTCCTGGTGATTGGCCCAAAGTCACCCAATTAGCTTTCATGCCTAAGGTGGGACTAGAACTCACTGTCTCCTGGTGATTGGCCCAAAGTCACCCAACCACCTTTCATGTTTAGGGCTAGAACTCACGGTGTCCTGCTTTCTAGCCTGGTGCCTTAACCACTACCCCAAACTGGTTCTCGTTATCACATTCAGTATTTACGATATCATACTCAAATCTTTGTTTTTTTCTGCTTTGTCCATTCAGAGGCAGCTTGGAAGGGAAGAGAGAGCAGAAGAGCTACAAAGCGGTTTTGGAAAACCCCATGCTGAGGTTCTCTGGGTTGTACCAAGAAACGTGTTCTGACCTCTACGTCACCTGCCAGGTGTTTGCAGAAGGAAAGCCTCTCGCTCTCCCTGTCCGGACGTCCTACAAAGCTTTCAGCACCAGGTGGAAGTAAGTCCTCTAGGTTGAGGATCAATAGCGTAGATCAGAGGTCTTCAAACTTGGCAGCTTTAAGACTTGTGGACTTCAACTCCCAGAATTCTCCAGCAAAGCAGAGCTGGCTGGAAAACTCTGGGAGTCGAAGTCCACAAGTCTTAAAGCTACCAAGTTTGAAGACCTGTGGTGTAGATTCTAAAGATCTCATCTGGACGTCTGTGATGGTCATGGTCAGTCATCTAGGTCATGGTTGTCCCAAAGTGTTCTGCCCCAGCTACGGACCCCAAAGAACGCAAGCACACACAAAGTCTGTACAAACCTTAGTTTACTAAAACAAAATCAGTTTTTCAAACAAAGGCTGTTAATTTTCTTAACAGCCTGCAAGAATCCAAAGAATAAATAATCGTAATCTTGCTATGGTTGGCAGAAAGCCCAGAAGCAATTTGCAGGAAACTAAGATCAAGGCACGAAGGAGAGTGAACGGTTGTTCCCTGCAAATTGCTTCAGTCGATGTTCCTCCTTAAATAGGCTAAGGGAGTGGCCAATTAGCCCTAAGCCTTACTCTCGAGGAGACCTCCTCCTGAGGAGCCATTCCTGCCTTTTGGCCGCTCTGCGCGCCTGTGCATCGAGAAGAGGCTCCTCCTCTTTGTCCTCTTCACTTATGGGAGCTTCTGGAAGTTCTGAAGGCCCTGGCTGAATCCTCACCTCTGGTACCACATCTTCTCCAGCCTCCTCATTGTCTGACTCGAGTGCCAGCTGTACAGGCTGCTGGCGCAGCACCACACCAGCCTCCTCGCTGTTGGAATCAGCCACCAGCTGCACAGGCTGAGTATGGGCCACAACACAAAGGTGATTTTTCAAGAGGAAACTGGACTTTTTGGTTTTTCTTCGAAGACGTTTCGCTTCTCATCCAAGAAGCTTCTTCAGCTCTGACTGGATTTATTGATTGATTGATTGATTGAATTTCTATACCGCCCTTCTCCCAAAGGACTCAGGGCGATGAACAGATTAAGATTTCATATACATATAATAATTTTTTTTTAATAAACAGTAAATAATAAATTGAGTCATCTTGGTGTATCTGCTAAGACCTTGGCATAGAATTTAGATGTTTATGCTAGCCCTGCTTGTTGAAACAGAAAGGTTTTCAGGGCACGTCGGAAAGTGCGAAGATCTGGGATTATTCGTATTCCAGGGGGTATTTTGGATGGTGGGGAATAGAAGGATTTATACTCCTTGCAGACATGTGGTCATTTGCATCCTTTTAGAGGGTCATTGAAGCACTTGGAGGTTTATCTCCAAGTGTCCTCAAAGTCACCTGAATATTGCACTTGGTTCTTGTAGTCTGCAATTTTTCCTCTGGAAATCCATCCCTACTCCCACACCATTCAAAGGGGGTTCATCCCAAATTGTATAGCTAAAAGTCTGTAGAGATTCTCAGGTTATCCATCCAGGTCATGGTTGTCCCAAAGGTGCTTTTTCAGGAGGGACCTGGACTTTCTAGTTTTTTTCTTATGAAGACGTTTCGCTTCTCATCCAAGAAGCTTCTTCAGCTCTGACTGTGTGGTGGGGAATGGAAGGATTTTATATTCCTTGCAGACAGCTGGTCATTTGCATCCTTTTAGAGAGTCGTTGAGCCATCTACGTCAAAATTGAACAGCCCTCCCTCAAATGGTGGGGGAGGGATATGACATCATCTTCAGTCCACAATACAGTTCTTTCAACAGTTCCAAGATTCATTTGCACCATTATGGTGACCTCCCTCCCCCCAGGACACAGATAAAGCTCCAAGTGGCCTCAATGACTCTGAAAGCATGCAATGACCAGCTGTCTTCAAGGAATATAAATCCTTCCATTCCCCACCATCCAGATCTCATCTGGACCTCTATGGAGATTCTCACTCATCCAGGTCATGGTTGTCCCAAAGGTGCTTTTTCGAGGATGAGAAGCGAAATGTCTTCAAAGAAAAACCAGAAAGTCCAGTTGCCTCTTGAAAACCCATTTTTGGGATAATCTCATCTGAACCTCTCTATCCACTTTTCAACCACTTTGTGACCTGGGACTTCCCTTGTCAGACTTCGATGCTATCTCAAAATAAATGAATTTCCAAACTGCCAATCTTTAAGGAAATCTTTTCTTTAATTGAACAGAGCCACCAGATCATGACTCGATGCGGACAAGACTGACCTTTTGCCCCCCAATCCCTCCCTTTCCGATCCCCAAATCTCTGCTTCTCATTGGCTATCTTCCAAGTCATTCTTCAGACTTCTTGTCTCGTCATTTCCCAGGAATGTCCCCCCTCCTCATTTCCACGACAACCCGACTTCAAAGGGATTTAGCAGGCAAAAGTTCAGAGCTTATCTCTCTCCTCTGCTCTCTATGCCAGCGTTGAAGCGCTGACATCCCTGCCATAAACCTTGTAACTCCACAAAGGGTGGGTTGTGGAGATATCTATCTATCAGAGGTGGGTTTCAGCAGGTTCTGTTGTGGCCCGTCAGCGGCCTGTGTAGCTAGTAGCTGATTCAGACAGCGAGGAGGCTGGTGTGGTGCTGCACCAGCAGCCTGTGCAGCTGGCACTCGAGTCAGACAATGAGAAGGCTGGAGAAGATGTGGTGCCAGAGGCGGGGATTCAGCCTGGGCCTTCAAAACCTCCAGAAGCTCTTTTAAGTGAAGAGGACGAAGAGGAGGAGCCTCTTCTCGATGCATGGGCGCACAGAGCTGCCAAAAGGCAGGAGTGGCTCCTCAGGAGGAGGTCTAGAGAGTAAGGCTTGGGGCTAATTGGCCACTCCCTTAGCCTATTTAAGGAGGAACCTTGACTGAAGCAATTTGCAGGGAACAACTTCGTTCACATACCTTTGTGTCTTGTCTTGCTTATCTCATCAGCTTCCTGCAAATTGCTTCTGGGCATTCTGCCAACCACAGTAAGCTCTCAGATTTATTCTTTGAATTCTTGGCGGCTGTTAATGCAGTTAATTAACAGCCGTTGTTGTAAAAGACTGATTTATTTAGTAAAATAAGGTTTGAACAGACTTTGTGTGTGCTGCGTTCTTTGGGGTCCGTAGCTGGGGCAGAACAGGTTCTGACCAGTTCTGGAGAACCGGTAGTGGAAATTTTGAGTAGTTCGGAGAATCAGTAATCAAAATTCTGACTGGCCCTGCCCCCTGTCTATTCTCTGCCTCCTGAATCCCAGATGATTGGGAGGAAATGAGGATTTTGCTGTATCCTTTCCCTGGACTGGGGAGGGAATGGAGATTTTACAGTATCTTTCCCATGCCACGCCCACCAAGCCACACCCACAGAACCGGTAGTAAAAAATTTTGAAACCCACCACCCATCTAACCCATCTATCTATGGCTGGTGGTGTCTCTGGGGTTTTCTATGTGCTTTATGAACTTTTTTTTCAAAATGATCATGTTCCATCAAGTTGCAGTTGACTCTCGGCAACCACCGAGATGGACTTTTTCCAGGGTAGTCTTGTCTACAAGCTTTAGATCTTTCAACCGTCGCCATTAATAATTGAATCCATAAACTTTATAATCATAATTCAGGTAGTCTTCAACTTACAGCTCCAACTGAGCCTAAAAATTTCTGTTTTTAAACAACATGGTGGTGAAGTGAGTTTGGCCCCATTTTAACAGGCAGTTGTTAAATTAGTAACACGGTTTTAAGTGAATCTGCTTTCCCCATTGACTCTGCTTGTCAGAAGGTCACAAAAGCAGAATAACAGTTGGAAGAGGCCTTGTAGGTCATCTAGTCCAACCCTCTGCCCAAACAGGAGACCCTACACCCGTGATGGCGAACCTATGGCACGCGTGCCACAGGTGGTACGCGGAGCCATATCTGTGGGCACACGAGCGTTGCCCTAGCTCAGCTCCAGTGTGCATGCGTATGCCAGCCAGCTGATTTTTGGGCCTTTCGGGCCCACCGGAAATCGGGGAAACGGGCCATTTCTGGCCTCCGGGGGGATGGGGAAGGCTGTTTTCACCCTCTCCAGGCTCCTAGAAAGCTTCTGGAGCCTGGGGAGGGCAAAAAAATAGGCCTACCGGGCCCACCGGGCCATTGCGGGCCAAAAATAGTGGGAGCGCGGGGGGGGGTGTCGCGTGTGCATGCACAGGGGGCGGGGCACATTGAATTATGGGTGTGGGCATGTGTGCGCTCCACCCCCCCACCCCCCCCCCACTTTTGGCACACGGCGGCAAAAAGGTTAGCCATCACTGCCTTACACCCTTTCTGACAGATGGCAGTCCAGTCTCCTCTTGAAAGCTTCCAATGATGAAGCTCCCACAACTTCCGAAGGCAACTTCTGTTCCATTGGTAGATGGTTCTCCCTGTCAGAAAATTTCTCCTTATTTCCAGGTTGAATCTCTCCTTGTTCAGTTTCCATCCATTATTCCTTGTCTGGCCTTCAGGTGCTTTGGAAAATACGGTAGCTTGACGCTCTCCTCTCCGTGGCAGCCCCTTAAATATTGGAAGGCTGCTATCATGCCTCCCCTGGTCCTTCTCTTCACTAGACTGTTCACATGACCCCGGGACATTGCAAACGTCATAAAACTGAGTCAGTTGCCAAATGTGTGAATTTTAATCATGTGATCATGGGGATGCTACAAGTGTGAAAAATATTCATGGGTCACTTTTTTTTCCCAGTGCTGTTGCAGTTTTGGTCACTAAATGAACTGTTGTAAGTTGAGGACTACCTGTACGGAAAAGGCGACCCCTCCTTCAGGTTGAGCTCAGTCTGGATGTATCCATGTTGTTTTCTTGGAATTGTAAGAGATGGGGAAGAAGTCTCAGAGGCGTCTTTCAAGAGCAGGGGTCTCCAAGCTCGGCAACTTTTAAGACTTGTGGACTTCAACTCTCAGAGCAAAGCTGGCTGAGGAATTCTGGGAGTTGAAGTCCACAAGTTTTCAGGTTGCCATGTGTTGGAGACCCCTGTTTCAAGAGCACATTCTAGAAGTTTCCACAAGATAAATTATACATTATGGCGACGGCAACGAAAATAAATGGATTGATCATGTTAATAGTGTAGGGAGGCTCAGTAACCGAGTCAGATTTTGAGGCTCTTAACTAGGGAGGGTTTAGAACGGTATAAATCTGAACTAAAACTTAACTTTTCTCCTCAGCTGGAACGAATGGTTAAAACTGCCAGTGAAATACCCTGATTTGCCCCGAAATGCTCAGGTGGCATTCACAATATGGGACATCTATGGACCTGGGAAAGCCGTCCCTGTGGGTGGCACAACGGTCTCTCTCTTTGGGAAATATGGGTGAGTTGTTTTGCCTTCTCTTCTAACTGTTATATATTATTATAATTACTATTCTTCTTCTCATCTTTTCTATAGGACCTTCTCCTGTTGGTGTCTTATGATTATATTATTTTGTGGTCTGTATGTACACTGAGAGTTTATGCACCGGAGACAAATTCCTTGTGTGTCCAATCACACTTGGCCAATAAAAAATGTTCTGTTCTGTTCTGTTCTATTCTATTCTATTCTATTCTATTCTATTCTATTCTATTCTATTCTATTCTATTCTATTCTATTCTATCCTATCCTATCCTATCCTATCCTATCCTATCCTATCCTATCCTATTCTCTTCTCATTTTCTCTCCTATTCTGTTCCATTCCATTCGATTGCGTTCCATTCCGCTTCTATTCTACTCTACTCTACTCTACTTTACTCTGTTCATTTTCTCTCCTATTCTTTTCCTTTCTGTTCCACTCCACTTCTGTTCTGTTCTATATTCTATTCTATTCTATTCTATTCTATTCTATTCTATTCTATTCTATTCTATTCTATTCTATTCTATTCTATTCTTTCATTTTCTCTTCTTATTTTCTCTCCTATTCTGTTCCGTTCCGTTCAGTTGCGTTCCACTCCACTTCTGTTCTGTTCTATTCTATTCTATTCTATTCTATTCTATTCTATTCTATTCTATTCTATTCTATTCTATTCTATCCTATCCTATCCTATCCTATCCTATCCTATCCTATCCTATCCATTTTCTCTTCTCATTTTCTCTCCTATTCTGTTCCATTCCATTCGATTGCGTTCCATTCCGCTTCTATTCTATTCTACTCTACTTTACTCTACTTTACTCTGTTCATTTTCTCTCCTATTCTTTTCCTTTCTGTTCCACTCCACTTCTGTTCTGTTCTGTTCTATATTCTATTCTATTCTATTCTATTCTATTCTATTCTATTCTATTCTATTCTATTCTATTCTTTCATTTTCTCTTCTTATTTTCTCTCCTATTCTGTTCCGTTCCGTTCAGTTGCGTTCCACTCCACTTCTGTTCTATTCTATTCTATTCTATTCTATTCTATTCTATTCTATTCTATTCTATCCTATCCTATCCTATCCTATCCTATCCCATCCCATCCCATCCCATCCCATCCCATCCCATCCCATCCCATTCCATTCTAGCTGTCTCTCTAAATCTGCCTTCCATTCATAGGATGTTCCGTCAAGGGATGCATGATCTCAAAGTATGGCCCAACGTGGAGGCAGATGGTTCTGAACCCACCAAGACTCCTGGGAAAACAAGCAGTACGTTTTCAGAAGACAAGATGAGTCGGTTAGCCAAGGTAAGAAGAAACGCTCCTTCTTTGTTGTTCTAATTCACCTGAAGGCAGGACACGAAGGAATGGATGAAAATGAATCAAGGAGAGAAGCAACCTAGAACTAAGGAGGAATTTCCTGACAGTCAGAACAATTAATCAGTGGAACAACTTGCCTCCAGAAGTTGTGAATGCTCCAACACTGGAGGTTTGCAAGAAGAGATTGGACAACCAATCTCTTGTAGTGTAGGGTTTCCTGCCTAAGCAGGGGGTTGGACTAGAAAACCTCCAAGGTCCCTTCCAACTCTGTTACTCTATTACTAATAGTGTTTGATTGATTATGATTATGATTCTCCATGATTGTTTGAGAAGGATCTCAACCAGACTGAAGCCATCAACCAAGAGTTCGTTCTGGAAGTTAAAGCACATTTAGAGACAGTTTGGTTTAGTAGTTAAGGCACCTGGCTAGAAAGCAGGAGACTGTGAATTCACAGTCCTACCTTAAAGGATGAAAACTGGCTGGGTGATTTTGTATCAATCACCAGGAGATGGTGAGTTCTAGCCTGAGCCTTAGAAGCAGCTAAGAGTTCTTATGAGAATAAAAGATAGGAAACTCTGTTTTATCTCTCTCTCTGTTGAGACTCAAATAAAATAATGATAGTTTTGTAATTCATGGTGTTTTTGGACCAGTTAATGTCGGATGCCCATAGAAAGGTAGGTCATCTTGGAGACCTTCTATGCCAGGGATGTCCAACCTTGGCGACTTTAAGATCTGTGGACTTCAACTCCCAGAATTCCTCAACCAGCCATGCTGAGGAATTCTGGGAGTTGAAGTCCACAAGTCTGAAAGTCATCAAGGTTGAACATCTCTTTCTATGTTATCTTTTGCAGCGATAGGAACATGACATTCCCATGGGGAGTTTCCATGTTGATAGGCCACTTTGAAGAATAGCTTCTGAGAAGCGAGGTTTTGTTTCTTGTTCTCAGAAAAGGTCTATCTTCTCCCATCTCATACGTGGTCCATGGAGATTCTCGGTCATCCAGGTCATGGTTGTCCCAAAGGTGCTTTTTCAAAAGGCAGCTGGATTTTGTTTTTCCTTGAAGACGTTTCACTTCTCATTCAAGAAGCAGTCAGAACAGAAGAAGCTTCTTGGATGAGAAGTGAAATGTCTTCAAGGAAAAATGAAGTCCAGCTGCCTTTTGAAAATAAACACCTTTGGCATCTCTATACTTTACAGTAGTGGCCAAAATTGTGGAAACCTTTTGTTAAAAGTGTATTTTCTAAAACTAGCTAATCACACCACTTTTTTTTCTTTCTTTTTTTTTTTTGCAGTAGTACCATAAAATTGTATATCAATGGAAAGTTAATTTAATCAAGAATGTAATACAATCATTTTTATGAAGGATTTGCTATTAGAATAGCAGTTACAGTATAAAGAAGAAAAGTGAAACACATAGAAAAAACGAGATTATACAAAAATGATCACCATAGAAAAAACGGTAATCTACAAAAATTATCGTCATGTCAGTTATTGCTTAGTTGAGTAACCTTTAGCATGAATTACGGCCTTACAACATCTTCCCATGGAGTGAATCAAGTCTTTTAGTTCTGCAGCTGTTATCATGTGAAACCAAGATGGAATAATGGCTTCTATTAACTGGGTTTTATTGCTGGGTCGCTTCTGACTAACAAGTTTCTTTAGTCGGCTCCATAGATTTTCAATTGGGTGAAGGTCTGGGCTATTCCCTGGCCATTCCAGCAGTGGAATAGGATTTGATCTGTCCCCGTCCACACACACACACAAACACAGCCAGCCGAGGGTTAAGGAAACACTTTGGCACACACCCAGGTCTTATCTCCAACTTGGCAGCGATTTACACACCGTCTGCCAAGTGCGTTTATTTCCACAAAACAGAAAGATAAGGTACTTAGCGTACAGAAAGTCCAAGCAGAATAATATTTCTCTCAGCAGTTCCGGACGAGGCTTTAGTGACTATCAAGGTTTACTTTTTGTTCGTCACAAGGATCACTGGCCACCACCCTCTATTATATAGTCTCTGGGGTGTGGTCCAGTGACTCAGTTCTAATCCCTAGCACGCCTCCTGAGCTGCTGCAATCGTTTATCATGCCTTCGGAGGCGTGCGTCCAGGAATGATGTTTCTCCTTCGCTCTCATCCGAGACACCTGTCTCTCGGCTAATCTCCTCTCCCTCGGCCGGCACCTGAGACAGTGCCAGAGGGGAGGGGCCTGGAGAGGGAGGCCTGGCTGACTCCTCTTCCTCATGCTCGGAGCTTTCTTCCTCCGATGGGACAGGCTCAGAGGGCGGGGTCACAACAGGATTATCTTGAAACTCCAAAATAAAAAGTGGTGTTATTAGCCATCAAACCTCAAAAATACTAGGGCCTGGTGGCTCAGCAGACTGATAGCATTGTGATTAACACCAGCTGTCTGCAATTACTGTAAATTCGAATCTCACCAAGCTCAAGGTTGACTCAGCCTTCCATCCTTTCTAAGGTAAGTAAATTGAGGACCCAGTTTGTGGGGGCAATAAGCTGACCTTGTATAAATATACAAAAAGTATGAAGGCTATTGCTTAACGCATTGTAAGCCGCCCTGAGTCTCCAGAGAAGGGCGGCATATAAATCAAATTAAAAAAAAAATAAATACACTTTCCAAAAAGGTTTCCACAATTTTGGCCACTACTTTATTTCTTCACCTTGTCTCATCTTTGGGGCTGTTCCTTGTTTCTTTTGTGACACTTCTTGGGATAACTCTTGCAGAAGCCTGAAAAAAGTAACCAGTTTTCTGCTTTCCACATCCCTCTGGCTAGAATTAACCACCTTGCTTAACCTTTGACTCGATTAGATCAAGGTTCTGTTTCCAGGAAGAACAGAGGATTCAAAAATCTGTAAAGATCTCAGTTGCATGTCTGAAATGTGCAGCTAACAGATAGGGGCTTTTTTTTTTTTTTTCAATGTAGGCCTCAGGCGAGGAATATTTGGAGGAAGTAAGTACCAAGGAACCATGGCTTGTTGGCACCAGTCTTTGGAAAAGCACATGGTTGCAAACTTCCTGAGCACTAACATCCTAATCTAAGCTTTCTTTGATTTGTTCAAATGCCAGTTTGCTCTTCTCGTACCTGTTAACCCTCCTGAGCTTCATAATAGGGTTTCAGCATTGGGCTAAACTGTGGTTTAGCTGCATATGTTACATAACAAGCTTTAAACTATGATTAACACCCACAATGATGAAGATCACATGTTGTGCTGAGCCAAAGAAGATATATAATAGTTTTAAGTTGGGGTCCAAACCCAGTGTCAGACAGACCAGGATTTAATAGAGTTTTTTTTTTTTTATCCCTCAAATGCAGGTTTTGCTAATAACTTAAGATCTATGCTTGGAGTAGATGTATTAATATATATACAGGCAGTCCTCGACTTACAAACTCAATTGAGCCCAACATTTCTGTTATTTCTGCTAAGTGAGACAGTTGTTAAGTGAGTTTTGATCCATTTTACTGCCCTTCTAACAATATCTGCAGTTGTTAGCTTAATGATACGGTTGTTAAGTGAATTTGGCTTTACTTGTCAGAAGGTCTCATGAAAAGGGGATCCCACAACCCTGGGACACTATAACGGTCATAAATGTGAAACCAGTTGCCAAGCCTCTGAATTTGGATCATGTGAATGCCTCAATGGTTGTTAAGTGTGAAAAATGGATGTAAGCCACCTTTTTCTGTCCCATTGTCACTTCGAAAGGTCTGTCAGAGTTTTTTTTGCAAAAATCATATCCAGAAGAACACACGGATAACTGAATCAGCTGGATTCATTAACTTCTTTATATACATAATAACACATAAAGTATATTTACAATACCAACAGTTGATTCTTCAGCTCAGATCAGCAGACAAGTTCACACTCACAGCTCAGAGCTTAACACACACTGGTTTCAGTTTCAGTTCTCTGCACAGAATCAGAAACTGCAGACTAAGACACACCCTGACTCCAGTCTATCTCAGCTCCCAATTGGCTGACTTAGTTGCTATACCAATTAATTGGTTGACCTTGTTACCATGTCATGAATATTCTGACACTAAACAAACTTGTTGTAAATCGAGGACTACCTGTAGCATATAAATACTAGACACATTTGTCTCTTCGTAGCTGTCCCGATGCATTTTTCTTAACGTTGTGGAAGTTTTAGATGATAGCCCTGCTATTTCCTAATATTTGCCCATTCAATTAGTAGCCAAGGACGACTCTGCTTAGCTTCTATAGTTGACTAGATCATTGTTATTTCTTTTTATCTAGTTGTTCCATTTCTATAGCCGCCCTTCTCAACCAAGTGCCTCTGGGTTTAGCCAGTTACTGGAAACAAATTAAATTTAGTCATAAATAAAGTCTCATTTATCGCAGCGAATTTCCCTTCTTATGCTTGGCTCAAACTTTTTTTTGTTTTCTGTAATAAATCAGAGAGAAATTAGGGTTTACTAATTTACAGGGACAGCGTTTGTCTCCAATGACCATAAATATTATTTCCGTATTAATAAGAACTCCGATATAAATACTTGGGCGCTTCAACATTCATCTCCAGTTTAGTGGAAATATTTAATAAAACAACAACAAAAGGCAACCCTCTTTAGAGGTTTCTCATCTTCACCACTGCCTGGGTTTCCATTTAATTATGGACCTTTTCAATAATGTCAGCATGGCAAAAATGTATTGAGGTGCAGAATTTGAAAGTGTGAGTGTCTCGTAACGTATTTAATCTGATTAGATCAGTGTTTCTCAACCTTGGAAGCTTGAAGATGGGTGGACTTTAACTCCCAGAATCCCCCAGTCAGCGCTGCTGGCTGGGGGATTCTGGGAGTTGAAGTCCACCCATCTTCAAGCTTCCAAGGTTGAGAAACACTGGATTAGATGAAGACAGAACAATTATAGTTACACACTAAGTTTAATGAGTGTCAACTATTGTTAATTTTTTAATGGGTTAGCACAATGCAGGAGCTTCTCTTGGTTGTTAATTGACTTTCAGGATCCTGTGTACAGCTAATCCTCGATTTACGACCACAGCCGAGCACCACATTTACGCTGCTAAGTGAGATCTTTGCTGAGTGACTTTTGTCCCACTTTACAACTCTTTTCTTGCCATCTTTCTCATTAAGTGAATCATCACCATCGTTAAGTTAGTGACCCGGTCATTAAATGAATCTGTCTTTCCCCTTTTGACTTGGCTTGTCAGAAGGTCGCAAAAAAGGGATCACGTGACCCCGGGGCACCACAATCGTCATAAATATGAAACCAGTTCCCAAGCGTCGATATTTTGAACGCGTGACCAGGGGGGATACTGCAACGGTCGTTAAGTGTGACAAACAGTCATAAGGCCCTTTTTTTTCAGTGCCAGTATAACTTTGAATGGCCACTAAACCGAATGTGGTAAATCAAGGACTAGCTCTATATACCTAAAGTCTATTTAGCTGCAAGCAGTAGACACATTTCATAAAACAGAAGGCCTGGCCTAAATCTTTCCCCTTTAAAATGTAAATTTTAATTTATTTTTAAAATTATTGGGTGTTTTAATTTGTCTCGGCCAAATTGTTTAATTCGGTTTTATTCTGTTTTTAAATTTTGTATTTATGTGTTTTATTCTGTGGCTGTTCACCGCCCTGAGTCCTTCGGGAGTAGGGCGATATACAAATCTAATAAATGAAATGAAATAAATGGATAAATACACAAAGTCCGTAGAAATTCTCAGTCTATCCAGGTCATAGTTGTCTCAAAGGTGCTTTTATTAGGCGGCAACTGGGCTTTCTTGCTTTTTTCCTTTGAAGATGTTTCACTTCTCATCCAAGAAGCTTCTTCAGTTCTAACCGGATGGTGTGGAAGGGAAGGATTTATATAGAGCTGAAGAAGCTTCTTGGATGAGAAGCGAAACGTCTTCAAAAGAAAAAAGACCAAGAAAGTCCAGTTGCTTCCTGAAAAAAGCACCTTTGGGATAAATACAAACGCAACAGTCAAGTAATAATTGGCTTAAATGGTTAATTTTTTACCATTTTCCCATCACATTAATACCTCAGAGTGTAGACATTTATCTTATCTGATTGGTTAGAAGGCATAAAATGCCATATTTGGGGCATACAGCCCCATATCGATGGGAAAATACATGGAGCGTGGGATGGTTAGGGTAGAGCAAAAAAAATAATAATAAAATAAATTGCATTTCTAATGACCCCATTGGGATCTATTCTAACACCTCAAAGCGTAGAAGGGTTAATTGAATGGATAACCGCTTATGATAGCTGCTGGTTTTTCTGAAATTTTATTTTAACTGTTTTGACTAAAACTGTTACCTCAGAAGTGTGTAGCAAAGCTTAATATTGCCGTCCTGGTTTTTGAAGTGTTTTTTTTTTGTTTTTTGTTTTTTGGAATGACTTATTTTTATTTTTATTTTTTGTGCATTTTGGTATGGACCAGTTTCCCTCAATGAGATTGCTGTGTGAGGTTTATTCCGTGTACTAATTTTAAAAGCTTTCCGTTTAATCCCGTGAGGAACTTTGGCATGTCTGATCTTCTGTTGATGCTTTCTGGTTTTCTGAGTCTTGATGAGTCTTTGAAAAATACCCCAAAAAATATAGCTGTGTAAGAAGCGGACGTGTTGAGATGTAATGATGGAAAGGAACAATTTTGAAGGCTTTACACATTGGTAGGTGCAGTTTTATCACCAGGTTAATCCCAATACAAGATATGCTGCCATCTCTGAGCACTTCAAGTTGGTCGCATTCACTAAATGAACTCTCCTTCTTCCTTTTTTCCTCCTCCTCCTCCTTCCTCCCCTTCTCCTTCTTCTCCTTCCTCCTCCTCAACTTCCTTTTCCTCCTCTTCCTCCTCCTTCTTCTCCTTCTTTTTTCCTTTTTTCCTTCTCCTCCTTCCTCTCCTTCTTCCTCCTCTTCCTCCTCTTCCTCAACTTCCTTTTCTTCCTCTTCCTCATCCTCATCCTCATCCTCATCCTCTTTTTCTTTTCTTCCTTTTTTCCTCCTCCTTCCTCTCCTTCTCCTTCTTCCTCTTCCTCCTCTTCCTTTTCTTCCTCTTCCTCTCCTTTTCTTCCTTTTTTCCTCCTCTTCCTCCTCCTTCCTCTCTTTCTCCTTTCTCCTCTTCCTCAACTTACTTTTCTTCCTCTTCCTCTCCTTCTTCTTTTCTTCCTTTTTTCCTCCTCCTCCTCCCTCCTCCTCTTCCTCAACTTCCTTTTCTTCCTCTTCCTCTCCTTTTCTTCTTTTTTCCTCCTCCTTCCTCTCCTTCTCCTTCCTCCTCTTCCTCAACTTCCTATTCTTCCTCTCTTTCTTTTCCTTTTTCCTCCTCTTCCTCCTCTTCCTTTTCTTCCTCTTCCTCTCCTTCTTTTTTCCCTTTTTCCTCCTTTTCTTTCCTCCTCTTCCTCAACTTCCTTTTCTTCCTCTTCCTCTTCCTCTCCTTCTTTTCTTCCTTTTTTCCTCCTTCTCCTCACCTCAGCTCAATGATAGCTGTTGTTGTGAGAATAAAATGACGGGAGATCCTTGTGCATGCTACTTGAGCTCTTAGAAGGAGCTGAAGCCAGAAAGATGAGGAGGCAAAGCTAGAAAGAAAAGGGCTGCACATGATCCTAACCAGCATTCTTTGCTTTGCTTTCACTTTCGCTTTCTGAGATGAAATGATAAGTAGTCTGGATCCTCAGAAGGGAGGGACTGCATTCCAGAGGAGTAAGAGCAGGGGTGAAATCCAGCAGGTTTTGACAGGTTCTGGAGAACTGGTAGCAGAAATTTTGAGTAGTTCGGAAAACCAGCAAATACCATTTCTGGCTGGCCCCAGAGTGGGGTGGGAATGGAGATTTTGCAATATCCTTCCCCCAGGAGTGGGGAGGGAATGGAGATTTTGCAGTATCCTTCCCCCAGGAGTGGGGAGGGAATGGGGATTTTGCACGATCCTTCTCCCAGGAGTGGGGAGGGAATGGGGATTTTGCAATATCCTTCCGCTGCCACGCCCACCAAGCCACGCCCACCAAGCCACGCCAACAGAACTGGTAGTAAAAAAAATTGGATTTCACCACCGTGTAAGAGGCAACTCAGCCCAGATAATCTGTGTGAGAGAAAGAGGGTGAAGACGGTTCCTCCCTAATAGTTCCTAAAGTATATTGTAGAGGCATACAGTAGAGTCTTCAGTCTGGCAAGATTTGGTCTATATGTATGAAACCAAAAAGGACTCAGCTTGGAAGAATTAGCATGTGTCATTCTTGATTTTGGCCTGACGCATGGTGCTTGAAGAATTCTGGGAGCTGAAGTCCGCACATGGAGGCTGAGGCATTCTGGGAGTTGAAGGCCACACCAGTGATTGGATCAAGTGATTTTTCTCAATTGCGTTGTTTTCAGTGGAAGATGAAACAGGTATTTAGATCAAAGTTGCCCTTGGGAATGAATTCTTGTTTAGTTTGACATAATCTGAATTGCTTAATTGCCTTGATGGAGGTGTGTTAAATTATGGCAAGGAGTGGCAACAGGAACAGCTGCAAACACTCTAACAATAGTACTTAGACTTATATACCGCTTCACAGTGCTTTACAGCCCTCTCTAACTGGTTTACAGAGTCAGTATATTGCCCCCAACTATCTGGGTCCTCATTTTACTGACCTCAGAAGGATGGAAGGCTGAGTCAATCTTGAGCCAGTCAGGATCAAACTCCTGACATGGAATGCAGAGTTGGCCTGCAATACTGCAATGTAACCACTGCACAACCATGGCTTTGGATGGATGGATGGATGGATGGATGGATGATAGATGAATGATAGATGACAGATGATAGAGATAAATAGATAATGGATAATGGATGGATGGGTAGGTAGGTAGGTAGATAGATACGTAGGTATATAGATGGATACGAAGGTAGATAGATACATAGGTAGATAGATACGTAGGTAGATACGTAGGTAGATAGATACAAAGGTAGATAGATACATAGATATGAAGGTAGATATACGTAGATAGATAGATACGTAGGTAGATAGATACGAAGGTAGATATGTAGGTAGATAGATATGTAGGTAGATAGATACAAAGGTAGATAGATACATAGATATGAAGGTAGATATACGTAGGTAGATAGATACGTAGGTAGATACGTAGGTAGATAGATACAAAGGTAGATAGATACATAGATATGAAGGTAGATATACGTAGGTAGATAGATACGTAGGTAGATACGTAGGTAGATACAAAGGTAGATAGATACATAGATATGAAGGTAGATATACGTAGGTAGATAGATACGTAGGTAGATAGATACGTAGGTAGATACGTAGGTAGATAGATACAAAGGTAGATAGATACATAGATATGAAGGTAGATATACATAGATACGTAGGTAGATAGATACGAAGGTAGATACATAGGTAGATAGATATGTAGGTAGATAGATACATAGATATGAAGGTAGATATACGTAGGTAGATAGATATGTAGGTAGATATGTAGATAGATAGATATGAAGGTAGATATATATGAAGGTAGATATATATATAGGTAGATAGATACGTAGGTAGATAGTTAGATAGCAAGAGAGAGAGAGAGAGAGAATCAATGAGAATATACACATATGCCTGTGCGTAATATCTTCAACATGGCAACTTCTTTCTGTCCAGCTAAATAACAATCTTCTACTTTTTCCTTCCAGCTCACCAAATCTCACAGGCAGGGGCACATGGTCAAAGTCGATTGGCTGGATAGGCTGACCTTTCGAGAAATCGAAATGATCAATGAGGTACGTCATGGGCCTTGATGAGTTTTGAAGCCGCGGCTAATTGGGAAACGGTACTGGATCTTCAGGGAACGCTCTCAGTTCTTCCGTTTTCTTCTCTTCTCCCTCCCACCTCGGTCCTCTTTACGATGATGTCATTTGGGACAGAGAAAGGACAAGCTTGTGGTGATATTTGGCTGGCCTCTGAATAATATCAGAGGGATCTATAGGGGTGCCTCAAAAAGTGCTTTTCCAAAAGGGCGATTGGACTTCCTTTGTTTTTCCTTGAAGACGTTTCGCTTCTCATCCAAGAAGCTTCATTGTTTCTGGCAGAAGGAGTGGTGGTGGTAGGAAAACATTTGTTTTTGCAGTCCTCTGGTTGTTAGCGCTCTCTTTGAGAGCCGTTGAGGCCACTTGGGTTTCTCTGTGCCCTGAGGGTCACTTGAATAAGAGTGCAAATGGGTGTGGAATCTTCTTGGAGCTGTTGAAAGGACTGTGTTGTAGACAGGATGTTCAATCCATAAAGGTGTTCAAAAAAGGTGGCAGGTGAGAACCAATTGACCCAGGCTGTACTCAGGCCCCTATTTTAACACCTTCCACCTCCTATGAAAAGAAGATGGGCTTCCATCATGCAGTTATGGCCACCATCTTGATTGTTTCTCTCCTTTTATTTCTCGTGGAGGCCTTGAGCGGTGGGTACTGAGAACACATCAAAGAGAACTTTGGAAAATAAAGTTGGATTTTAATATAATTTGTCTAAGGGATCTAGATATGGTTAGCCTAACAGAAGAAGGCTTTGGAGAGACAGGAGAGCATCTTCCAACACTTGAAGAGCTGTCCCAGGGAAGAGAGCCTTCTGCTGCCTTTAAAGCACTTGTGGGCAGGAGAAGAAGCAATGGGTGGAAGCTCAGCTTAGAGAGACCCAACCTGGAAAAAATGAGAAATTTCTTGACAGGGAGAACAATTAGTCAATGGAACAGCTGGCTTCCCAGAGTTGTGGGTGTCCATTGCTAGAGGTTTTCAAGAAAAGATTGGGTAGCCTTGAGCAGGGAGTTGGACGAGAAGACCTCCAAGGTCCCCCCTCCCAGTCCTATAATTCTATTTTAATTAGAGGCTCCCACAAAATGAACTTCACTCTTGTGGATTGCACAAAACACATTTGTGTTGTTTTTTTGCTGCCAATGACATGAAGGTGCTCGTGAAGATCTACAAGTGTTTGTGGCATCATGCCGTAAACTTTCTCCTTTGGTAGGTCCAGGCGTTCGTTCTCATGATGCAGACACCAAAGAGCCAAATGCATGTTGGAAGAACATTCCCATAGCCCAACCCTTATCCTCATGGATTCTGGGGAAGACTTGGATGGGATTTCTGATGTGAGATTCTTTAGAATGGAAACTCAAAAAAAAAAAAAAGGGGGGGGGGAATCCTGAAAGAGGTTAATAGAAAACCATCCCTGTATCTCTGCTAAGAGCCAGTTTGGCCTAGTAGTTAAGGTGCTGGCCTAGAAACCTAAAGACTGTGAGTTCTAGTCTTGCTTTAGTTAAAAAAGCCAACTTTTTTAAGGCTTTAAGTGATTTTGGACCAATCATTGAAACACTGGGAGTTCTAGTCCCGCCCTGGGCATGAAAGCTTGACTTTGGGCCAGTCATTGGGAGGCTGAATGGTAGTCCCTCCTTAGGCATGAAAGACAGCTGGGTGACTTTGGGCCAATCACTGGGAGACTGTGAATTCTAGTCCCTCCTTACCCATGAAAGACAGCTGGGTGGCTTTGGGCCAATCACTGGGAGACTGTGAATTTTAGTCCCTCCTTAGGCATGAAAGACAGCTGGGTGACTTTGGGCCAATTACAGGGAGACTGTGAGTTCTAGTCCTGCCCTGGGCATCAAAGCCAGCTGGATGACTTTGGACCAATCGCTGGGAGACTGTGAGTTCTAGTCCTGCCCTGGGCATCAAAGCCAGCTGGATGACTTTGGACCAATTACTGGGAGACTGGGAGTTCTAGTCCTGCCCTGGGCATCAAAGCCAGCTGGATGACTTTGGACCAATTACTGGGAGACTGGGAGTTCTAATCTCGTTTTAGGCATGAAAGCCACCTGGGTGACTTGGGCCAATCACCAGGAGACTGTGAATTCTAGTCCTGTCTTAGATATGAAAGGCAGTTGGGAGACTTTAGGCCAATCACTGGGAGACTGTGAATTTTAGTCCCTCCTTACCCATGATGAAAGGCAACTGGGTAATATAGGGACAGTCCCTCTCTTCTCTCATCCCCACACACCTCACAGGGTGGTTGTTGTGGGGAAAATAGGAGGAGGAAGGAGTATTATTATGTACATTCACCACCTTGAGTTCCTGATAAAGAAATAAAGGTGAGATAAAGACATCCAATAAATATTGGCATGAATTATATTGATTTTAGCTCCAAGTTTTTCACATAGCTTTTTTTCTTTTCTTCCTTCTTTTTCTCAGAGCGAGAAGCGAAGTTCTAATTTTATGTACTTGATGATTGAATTCCGTTGCGTCAAATGCGATGACAAAGAATATGCCATTGTGTATTATGAGAAGGTACGCAACACTTGCCGGTTGTTGATTTTCATCTACTTGGTTTGAAGTGCCGCCCGATATGCTACATAGCATGGGAGGATCTAATGCTAAAAAATGATTTGAAGTATCAAAAGAAAGCACCTGCTTTTCACTCTTGATCTCATATGGGGTCAAATATAATCCCCCAGAACAGAAGCTGACATTTGCTCCAAAACAGTTTTTAATATCCATGTGTCGAGCAAATAGGAAACTTGGAAACTTTGAATTTAGAATTTAAATTTAATTTAGAATGTAATATACTTCGGGTTTTGTAAAATCTCCTGAGTGGAACAAGGAAGGATTTATTGAAGTCTGAAAAAGTGAGGACTGAATTAAGGTTTCCTGATTCTCAGCTTAGATTGGCTATGTAATTTCATTCATTCATTCATTCATTCACCCATTCATTCATTCATTCATTCACCCATTCATTCATTCACCCATTCATTCATTCATTCACCCATTCATTCATTCATTCATTTTTTTTTTATTTTTTTTTTAATTTGATTTATATGCCGCCCTTCTCCGAAGACTCAGGGCGGCTTACAAAGTGCTCAGCATTCTTTCATCCATCCATCCATCCATTCATTCATTCATTCACCCATTCATTCATTCATTCACCCATTCACTCATCCATTCACCCATTCATTCATTCACCCATTCATTCATTCATTCACCCATTCATTGATTCTTTCATCCATCCATCCATCCATCCATTCATTCATTCATTCATCCATCCATCCATCCATCCATCCATCCATCCATCCATCCATCCATCCATTCGATGGAGATTATCAGTCATCCAGGTCATGTTTGTACCAAAATTGTTGTCTTTGAAAAAGCAACTTGAATTTCTTGTTTTGCTTGAAGATGTTTCACTTCTCATCCGAGAAGCTTCTTCAGTTCTGACTGAATGGTGGAGAATGGAAGGATTTATATTCCTTGCAATTCGTGTAGTCCTTCTGTGGCTGCCATCTCTGGTTATCTTATAACTCTATTATGATTAATTAATTATATACATACATACATACATACATACATACATACATACATACATACATACATAATATTAAAACAATAAAAGCAGGAAAACCAATGAAATGGGTATCCTCAGTCATCTGGTCATGGTTGTCCCAAAGGTGCTTTTTCAAGAGGCAACTGGACTTTCTGGTTTTTCTTTGAAGACATTTTGCTTCTCATCCAAGAAGCTTCAAATGTCTTCAAAGAAGCAAAATCTCTTCAAAGAAAATCAAGAAAATCTTCTTTCTGGAATCTGTTTGGTTAAAATCGACTATTTTAGATGTTTTCACTGACTTTTCTTTGTCCTTCTAACCTAGGATGGTGATGAATCATCACCAATTTACACAAGTTCCGAGATTGTGAAGGTTCCAGATCCGCAGATGTCCATGGTAAGAATGTTTGGGTACCACATCACTTGGGGCAGGCTGAATTTGCAAAGAAATACCTGTTTATGAGTCTTGGGGCAGGTGAATATACAAAGAGGGGTTCCAGAGTTGAAGATGGCATTCATTTCAAACAGTTCTTGAGGCCAAAATCCTCAGCAACAAAACTGACAAAGAAGGAAATTGAGCAATGCTAGTGGTGAGATCCTTTCAGCTTTCTGTGTGAATCAGGAAAAATAAAAATGAAATTGTGATATAAGGATTTGAGGATTAGGAAAAAAATGGCAGAAAATAGAAAAATGGAAATACGTTGTAACCTTAGATTAAGAGGTTGCTTTAAATTTATACATATACTATATAAATTATATATATATACACATACATATATACATATACACACACACACACACACACACACACACACACACACACACACACACACACATATATATATATATATATTGAGGTTCGCGGGTGTTTGTATATAGGTCTTTGGTTATTTGGATTTTCTCCTGCGTAAAATTGGAGGTGTCTTGGCAATGTTTCGACGAAGTCTCATTCGTCATCTTCAGGTTGGTGTTTTCGACTTCATGCTTCGTGCTTCTAGGAGCAATGTGTGTGATCGCAGCTGTTTCTTGGTTTTGACCAATCAGAACACACCTCCACCCAGTCAGAACACAGCCAAGCTCCCACCCAATCAGTTCACACCCCTACTGGCAGTTAAAAGGAAGAAAGAGCTGCGATCACACACATTGCTCCTAGAAGCACGAAACCAAAAACACCAGCCTGAAGATGACGAATGAGACTTCGTCGAAACGTTGCCAAGACACCTCCAATTTTACGCGGGAGAAAACCCGAATAACCAAAGACCTACATACACACACACACACGTGTTATATCTGTGGTAAAAGAAAGTCATTTTTCACATTTTTCTTTCTCTGTGCTGTTGGGTTTACTTTCTCTTTCTAGCCACTTTCTCTTTTCTACCTTATCTATTGTTTTTGTTAGTTTTTATCTTTCTAGTTAAAAAAACAACAACCAATAAAGTTATCTTTAAAATAATTATCAAGCATTTTTGTGTTTTTTTGTGTTTTTAAATAGGCTGTACACCGCCCTGAGTCCTTCGGGAGAAGGGCGGTATAGAAATAAAATTATTTATTTATTTATTTATTTTTATTTATTTATCAAGCGCTATCTCTTTTTCTTTCTTTCACATCCACAATGCCTTTTCTTTTTCAAAATGCGATTGATTTTGGCTAACCCTCTTCATCATTACACATCTTTATTTATTGGTTTTAGTTAGGGGTGCTATTCAGCAGGTTCTGACTGGAGAAATGGTAGCGGAAATTTTGAGTAGTTCGCAGAACCGGCAAATACCACCTCTGGCTGGTCCCAGAGTAAGGTGGGAATGGAGATTTTGCAATATCCTTCCCCCAGGAGTGGGGTAGGAATTGAGATTTTGCAGTATTCTTCCCCTGCCACGCCCACCAAGCCACACCCACAGAACCGGTAGTAAAAAAAAAAAATGAATTCCACTACTGGTTAGACATTATTTTGATATTATTATTTGCAAGAGTATGCTGAAACAATGTCAAATGTACAGAGGAACATTGGGTAGGGAAGGATCAATTTCTGTTCTGCCATTCTTGTCTTAAATGTTCTTGGCTACTATAAGTTGAATTTCCTCCCTCCCTCCCTCTATCCCTCCCTCCCTCACTTACTCACTCACTCACTCACTCAGTTGGAAGTAAAATCACATATTATTCTCTATACAATATTTCTAACACAATCGTAAAATTTATAAATTCATTCCTCCCTCCCTCCCTCCCTCCCTCCTTCCTTCCTTCCTTCCTTCCTTCCTTCCTTCCTTCTTTCCTTCCTTCCTTCCTTCCTTCCTTCCTTCCTTCCTCTTCCCTGAACTGTTGAAGCCTCACAATTAATTTGGTCATGGCCTTGCATAAAATTCTGTGTCTTCTCAACTTCTGTCAGTTCAGAGCACAGGATATTGTACACAGGTAATTGCAATTGATTTTTAAACTGATCTGTTTTCTAATTATTATTTTTAAAGGAGAACTTGGTGGAAAGCAAGCATCACAAGCTTGCCAGGAGCTTAAGAAGCGGTCCTTCGGATCATGACCTTAAACCCAATGCTACTACCCGAGATCAACTGAATGTAAGTTATTCCTTTAAAAAGTTTGAATTATTCTTTATTTAATTTTGTCGTGTTTATACAGAATTCAGAAGAACAGGGTTTGAAGGGATCTTGGAGGTCTTCTAGTCCAACTTCTCGCTCAGGAAGGAGACCCTCTACCATTCCAGACAAGTGACTTCTTGAAAGCCTCCAGTGATGGAGCACCCACCACTTCTGGTGGCAAGCTGTTCCACTGGTTAATTGTAGTTGGTCCACATAGGACACAGTCAGTCACAACTTGTCTTGCTTGTATCCTTAATCTAGAGGTAGTCTTCTTATTACAACCATTAAACCATAGACTACCCAATCACATTAGGACTTAATTCATGTTAATTTACCATATCTGGTTGGTATCTCAGGTCTTTAAATGGGGCAGGTGGGAATGGTTTTGCAACTCTGGGAAGACACTTTCTTCTGTTTGTGGAAAGGAAGCAGTCCGTAAATCATCATCCTCTTTTAACAACCCCATAATCCCTTGCGGGGCAAAGTCTGGGCAACTGAATGGAGCTGAGTGTTTACTGGCCGGATGCCCTTCTTGTCGCCAATGCGGAGTTTTGTTCAGCAGATATATTCGGTGTGCCCAGAGAGAGAAATGTCTGCCTCTACCTAGGATCGAACTCACAGCCTCCTGATTGTGAGGCGAGAGCTCCACCTCTAGGCCACCGCTCCACTCTGAAGCAGTCCCTAAATATTTGTTGTTTTGTTTTGTTTTGTTTTGTTTTGTTTTGTTTTGTTTTGTTTTGTTTTGTTTTGTTTTGTTTTGTTTTGTTTTGTTTCGTTTCGTTTCGTTTCGTTTCGTTTCGTTTCGTTTCGTTTTAGATCATCGTGAGTTACCCACCTACAAAGCAACTAACGTACGAAGAACAGGACTTGGTGTGGAAGTTTCGATACTACCTTACCCATCAAGAAAAGGTAGGCGTGGAAGCTTAAAAGTGTTACCATGCTCGGCTGTTGCCATGACTTAACAACTGCTATCATTCCTAAACTGATAATTCGAGATATTTGGGCCCTATGATTCCCAGCAGGTTCAGAGGAATCAAAAGCCAAGGAAACAAGAGACATTCTGGGTATTTTTTTTTTTTTTTTTTTGCTTTAATTTATATGCCGTCCTTCTCCGGAGACTCAGGGCGGCTTACAATGCGTTAAGCAATAGCCTTCATCCTTTTGTATATTTATACAAAGTCAGCTTATTGCCCCCACAATCTGGGTCCTCAATTTACCTACCTTAGAAAGGATGGAAGGCTGAGTCAACCTTGAGCCTTGGCGAGATTCGAACCTGCAGTAATTGCAGGCAGCTGGTCTTAATAACCAGCTTAATAATAGGGTGCCTTAGACCACTGTACTACTAAGGCTCTTTGTTAGAGGAGAGGTAGGTGAGGTGGGTTTGAGAAGGTTTATGGACACATTGGATTGTCGTGGTTTGTTTTCTTTTAAAGTCGCAAACGGGCAACGCTCATTCTTTCTGGCTTGGCTTGAATTGTAATCTTGTGAAACGTTCCTGCCGTTCTGTCACTCCAGAAAATGTGAGACAGCAATAATTGGTTTTTATTGTATTGATTGACTAAAAGCATCATGTTCCAGCGTGACAGTACCGATCTAGAGTGCAGCAATTACGGCCACCTCTAGATGGCAGGAAGACTTTTTTTTGTAAACTTTCTCTGCAATAATATTTCTCTGCTAAAGATTTTCCTTCCTTCCTTCCTTCCTTCCTTCCTTCCTTCCTTCCTTCCTTCCTTCCCTCCTTCCTTCCTTCCCCCTCCCTTTTTTCCCTCCCTCCCTTCCATCCATCCATCCTCCCTCGCTTCCTTTCTCCCTCCCTCCCTCCCTCCCTCCCTCCTTTCCTTCCCCTTCCCTTTTTTCCCTCCCTCCCTCCTTTCCTTCCTTCTCCCTTTTTTCCCTCCTTCCTCCCTCTCTTCCTTCTTTCCTTTCTCCCTCCCTCCATCCCTTCCTCAGATCCTTTCCTATTAATACTTCTTTACTCTGCAGCCTCCTTGTCTACTTCTGTTCCCCATTCTGAAAAGGTCCAACAGGAGGAATTCCTCGTTCCCTTGGGATTTAATTGAGAGTCATCCGAGGAAAGCCAAGGTCATTAGCACACCTTTTCCTCTCTGATCACTAAATCAATGCCAGACCCTAGCATTTCTCTCTGTGAAGAACTTCACTAAAATCCCCTTCCCTTTTGAAAGGAATTGCAACAGCAGCAAAAAAAAAAAAAAAAAAACAGCTTCTTTTGCCCCAAGAAGGGGCAGAATCTAAGGCTTTAGATTCCAGGGCAGTTTTGCAGGAAACAGAGACCGAACAAAACCAGCACAACATGTAAACAATTCTTCCCCCCCCCCCAAACAGTGTTGAAATGTTTCTGCTTTTGAAGTGGAGGGCCAAGATTTGAGTCATTCAGTCCACCTATCCCCCTTTTATTGATATTTGGGTTATTCATTAGCAGTAATACCGAGGGCAAAGACAAACCTCCTTATGATTCTTCAAAAGAGAAAGAAGAATTCAAACCCTTTGTGACAATTTTCATTTTTAACAATTTTTAACTTTGTAAACAAAGGGGCGGGATTCAAAAATTTTAGCAACCGGTTCTCTGCCCAGTTGCTGGGTGGGTGTGGCCATGGTGGGTGTGGCCTACTCGGCCTCCTGCACCACGGCGGGGGGGCGTTTTCGCCCTCCCCAGGCTCCAGAGGTTTTTCTTGAGCCTCCGGGAAGGCAAAAATGGCCTCCCCAGGGCTCCGAAGGCTCTCCGGGGGCCGGAAACAGGCTCATTTCTGGAACTTCCGGGAGGTCCGTTTTTTTGCCCTCCCAGAGCCTCTACGCAGGCCCTACAACTTACCTGGCATCCAAAACAGGCCACATGGAGACTCCTGGGAGGGGCGGGGCAGGATGGGCGGGGCCAGCCAGTTCTTGCAACTACTGGTTCAGCGAACCAGATGTAAAATTAGCATCCGGTTCTCCCGAATTGGTCCGAACCGGCTGAATCCCACCCCTCCCTGTCTTTGTTGCTAATGCAGTTCTAATAAACGAAGTCAGTGTTTCTTGAGACTTTAAAAAAAAACTTCAGATCTGTGAAAAAAAAAAAAGGAAAAAAAATCCCAATAACAACAGGGATTACTCATCCTGCGCAACACCAATGAATATGGATTTCTTTACTTAAAATATTTATCTTCCCTTCCTCGTGCATTGCGTCCCCTGAGAATAGGTGAAATTAAAAATGCATTTGAACGCCACAAACAACATCCGTAGTGCAGCAAAATACGATTACAAAAAACCATTATTCTCACAAAGTCCTTAATGGGATGGACTGCACCATGTAGTTGCACGCTCTGCAATTCCTAAGTGAATGAGATTGCATTTACTAGTGATCTTTGCTTAACAACCACTTGTTCAGCCACTGGTCAAACTTACAACAGTGTGGAAAGATGGATACTTATAGCCATTCCTCATACTTATAGTAGGTCAGTCACAGAGTCCCTTCAGTCTTCATTTGTGACCCCCCTTCATCGGCTTCCTACAAGCAAAGTCGATGGGGAAACTGACTGGAGGTGTCAGAGAGCAACCGAGTGACATTCTTGCTTAATGACCTGCAGCGATTCTCTTAACAACTGCAACTGGAAGTTCTGTCATGAAGCACCATGGTCGTGTGACGTTGCATTTTATGACCGTGTTACCCAGCGGTGCCATCCACGGTGCTCTCTGACCTTGTTTCATTCTTGCAGACGTTTCATGACCCAGCTAGGTAACATCATCAGTGTCATGTCTTGATGATGTTGCCTAGTTGAGTAATGAAATGTCTGCAAGAAAATAACCCAGCTCATAGAGTACGAATCCCCCTCTTCTTCCTCCTCCTCCTCCTCCTCCTCCTCCTCCTCCTCCTCCTCCTCCCTGCAAACTCCACTACTTCTAGCACTGATGAGGGGTAATGAAATGCGGGCAAGAAAACCACCAAGCTCAGAGAGCACCAAGGATGCCACAGATGCTTTCTTCTACAGGCGTAACTTCTCAATGGGAATTTCAGTCCCAATTATTGTCATTATAAGAGGCCTACCTGTAGCTTGTAGTAAGATCAGCCCATCGTTTCTTCTGACACTCCATTTAAAAAACAACAACAACCTCTTTTCTTGCTTAATGTTTCCTCTGCGTTGGTGAAAGGGACGTTGACCGATGTCTGACTTTTGATCCCAGGCCTTGACCAAATTCTTGAAGTGTGTCAACTGGTGTCTTCCTCAAGAAGCAAAGCAAGCTCTGGAACTCCTGGGCAAATGGAAGCCGATGGATGTGGAAGATTCCTTGGAGCTTCTGTCCTCACAGTTCACCAACCCAACTGTGCGGCGTTACGCCGTGGCCAGATTGCAGCAAGCGGATGATGAGGTAAGAGAATGACAAGAGTTGGAAGGGACCTTAGAGGTCTTCTAGTCCAGCCCCCTCCTCCGACAGGAAACCCTATGCCATTTCAGACAATGTCCAACCTCTTCTTAAAAGCCTCCAGTGAATAAGGACAGACTCTATTTAGAAAATGTCCTACGAGGCAGGTAAAATCTTGGAGAATAAGAAAAGTTGGAAGGCACCTTGAAGGTCTTCTATTCCAACTCCCCCTGGTCAAGCAGGAAACCCTTTCCCATTTCACAGCCGGAATTCCTCAGCCAGGATCTCCAAACTTGTGGACTTTTAAGACTTGTGGACGTCAACTCCCAGAATTCTCCAGCCATCATGAGGAATTCTGGGAATTGAAGTCCACAAGTCTTAAAGTCTCCATGGTTGATGGCCCCTGTTTTAAAGCAAGGACATGCAAGTGACTTTAAGACTTGTGGGCTTCAATTCCCAGAATTCCTCAGCCAGCCCTCTCTTCAATTTACGGCAGGAATGATGATGATGGTGATGATTGCCATTATTGTTATTATGGGATAGTTCCCCTTCCAGGCTGGTTTTTCTTTTTGTCTTCCCGCTTCCTAGCCCTCCTCAACCCTTTCTGGCCCCTTCTTCATTGAAAAAAAAAATAGATGGATGGATGGATGGATGGATGGATAGATAGATAGATAGATAGATAGATGATAGGTAGGTAGGTAGGTAGATGATAGATGATAGATAGATAGATAGATAGATAGATAGATAGATAGATAGATAGATAGATAGATAGAATGAATTCTTTATTGGCCAAGTGTGATTGGACACACAAAGAATTTGTCTTTGGTGTATATGCTCTCAGTGTACATAAGGAGAATAAAATACATTCATCAAGAATAAAAAGATACAACACTTAGTGATAGTCAGGGTTACTAATAAGCTATCAAATTGTACTAGGAAACAAATAAAAACAATATAAATTGAAAGATAGAAGCAACATGGTTATAGTCATAAGTGGGAAGAGATAGATACTAGTAAGGAAGAGAAGAAGAATAGTAATACAGTCTTAGTAAATTATTTGATAGTGTTGTGGGAATTAGTTGTTAAGCAGAGAGATGGCATTCAGGGAAAAACTCCTTGTGTCTAGGTGTCGAGTTGTTCTGGTGTGCAGTGCCCTATAGCGTCTTTTTGAGGGTAGAAATTCAAACAATTTATGTCCAGGATGTGAGAGGTCTGTGGATATTTTCACAGCCCTCTTTTTGACTCGTGCAGTATACAGGTCCTCAATGGAAGGCAGGTTGGTAGCCATTGTTTTTTCTGCAGTTCTAATGATCCTCTGAACTCTGTGTCTGTTTTGTTGGGTTGCAGAGCCAAACCAGACAGTTATAGAGGTGCAGATGACAGACTCAATAATTTCTCTGTAGAACTGGATCAGCAGCTCCTTGGGCAGTTTGAGCTTTCTGAGTTGGTGCAGAAAGAGCATTCTTTGTTGAGCTTTTTTGATGCCGTTTTTGATGTTAGGCGTCCATTTTAAGTCTTGAGATATGATAGAACCTAGAAACCTGAAGGACTCTACTGTTGATACTGTGTTGTCTAGTATTGTAAGAGGTGGTAGTATAGTAAAGTCATGTCCCATATCAAATTTCCCTGCTTCCCATGTTTTCTCCCCAGGATCTGCTGATGTATTTGCTGCAGCTTGTCCAAGCTCTGAAATATGAAAATTTTGATGACATCAAAAGCGGGTTGGAGCCCACAAAGAAGGAAACTCAAGGATCCGTGTCGGAGAGCATGGCCGCATCTGGAGTCACTGCGCCTGAAATAGAGAGGTAGGTGAAAGATTTGCTGAACGTTAAGTCTATATATAGATACACCCCGACTTACGACCAGAATGGAGCCTGCCCACTATGGTTGCAAGTCATGACGGTTGTAAATTGGGTTACCTATGAGACTGGCCTGATTTTATGACCTTTTCTTTGTGGCTACTGTGGTCGTAAAATAAGCACCATGGGCATTAACCGAAATGCCACATTTGATACATGAACAGATGTTTTTGCTATGCATCGGTTCTGCTGAAAATAGAAAATGAATGCCAGATTTTGGAAAACCATCATAAAATGCAATCATGTGACTGCAGCAAGAGCAAGAACACTTAAACTTATATACCACTTCATAGTGCTTTACAGCCCTCTCTAAGCGGTTTACAGAGTCAGCATATTGCCCCCAACAATCTGGGTCCTCATTTCACCAGTGGTGAAATCTGGCCGGATCTATCCGGTTTGCGCGAACTGCGCAAACCCCACAAACTGGGTCCTCAATTTACCTACCTTAGAAAGGATGGAAGGCTGAGTCAACCTTGAGCCTGGTGAGATTCGAACTTACAGTAATTGCAGACAGCTGGTGTTAATCACCATGCTATTAGTCTGCTGAGCCACCAGGTTCTGGTATGCAGTGCTGTATAGCATTGTTTTGAGGGTAGGAGTTGAAACAGTTTATGTCCAGGATGTGAGGGGTCTGTAGATATTTTCACAGCCCTCTTTTGGACTCCTGCAGTATACAGGTCCTCAACAGAAGGCAGATTGGCAGTAATTGTTTCTTCACTTCAGGAACTCAGAGTTTGTTCCCGACAAATGCCCCTCCCCACAGCATCTCCTTGAGTCTCATTCCCCAGGTGTGCCTGGTGAAGATGGGCGGGGCATTCTCCTCGCGAATAGCCTGCTCCGTCTGCGCTGATCATGCCTTCTCTGCACTCTCCGAGCCCTTGCATCAGGAGGGGGTGGTTCTTACTCCTCATCTGAGCTCTGTCTCTCCTTTTCATCCTGCCTCTGTCGTTCCCCGCCTGCAGGCTTACTAATTCCGAAAAGCCTTGCCTGGACTGACTCTGCCCTTCCCCAGTTTCCTCCAAGGCCAACGGAGCTGCCCTCTCACTCGCTGGGCCAGCTCATCTTCCGCCGCAGATTCAGACTCCCGACGGGGGCATGATACCTTTCTTGCCAGTGTTGTTAAGTGAATCACTGCAGCGGTTAAGTTAGTCACACAGTTGTTCAGCGAATCTGGTTTTGCTTGTCAGAAGGTCGCTAAAGTGGATTGTTGCAGTGACCCCGGGACACTGCAACGGTCATAAATATGAATCAGTGGCCCATTTTGATTTTGATCACATGACCATGGGGATGCAGCAATGGACGTAAGAGTGAAAAAGGTCATAAGTCACCTTCTTCAGTACCATTGTACTGTGTTTTTCGGACTATAAGACGCACCAGAGTATTAGGCACCAAGATTTCAAAGAGGAAAACAAGAAAAAAAAAATAGTTTTGGGCCTTAGCGCGTCAGGTTTTTGCCCTCCCCAGCCCCCAGGAGCACTCTGCAGGCCTCCCAAACCATCTGCGCATCCAGTTTTTGTGACAAATGGGCCTGTTTTTGGCCTCCCAAACTCCTCCCCCCCCATGCGTCCAGTTTTTGCCCTCCCCAGCCCCCAGGAGCACTCTGCAGGCCTCCCAAACCCTCTGCGCATCCAGTTTTTGTGAAAAACAGGCCTGTTTTTGGCAAAAATGTGATGCGTGGGGCGGGGTTTCGGGAGGCCAAAAATGGCTGTATTCGGTGTATAAGATGCACCAACATTTCCACCCTCTTTTAGGGGAGAAAAAAGTGTGTCTTATACTCCAAAAAGTATGGTAACTTTGGTCACTAAATAAACTGTTGTAAGTCAAGGACTACCCGTCCATCCATCTGTCCCCCCCCCCACAATTGTAATTGTAATTTTGTAATTTTGAACCAACACTAAGCGACCGGTCATAATTTAAGGATTTCCTGTAGTCGGTTTAGTTAATTATGCCCAAGTCTATTTAACCTTGCTAAACAGCTCGCTTGTAAAAAAGAAAGATTTGAGCCTAGGGTGTTTAATGAGAACGGATCTACCACCATTTTGAAATTGTAAAGCAATTACGGTATTCATATTTGCAGTTTGCTCTTTTAAATCTCCTCAAGTAGGAGGCGACATCCATTCAACCCAGCAGGACCCTGGTTGCCGTGTTTACTTCTGAATAAATGTGCTTACCTCGAAATAATTAAATTAATAATTAATCCTCTTCAGGAGGCAAATGTACGGAAGGTTAACTGCAAAATCATAAAAGAGGCATCGCGTTGCAGGAAACAACAAGAGCTGGCTATTGATTTCACATTCTTTTTTAAAAAAACAATTCATTATTGAAGAAGGTGTGTACGTTTGCGTAGGAAACTGTACATGTAATTGCAAAATCGCAACGAAGGGGAAGGGAGAAGGTGAAGGATATTCACGAATGTGTTTGAATTTTTTTAAAATACTTTATACACTTAGGAACGTGGCTTAATTTGCTTCCTTTGCTTGCTGTGGGAATTTATTATTATCGGATTAGAATTTTATCCTGCTTTTATTACTTTATACACTCGGGCGGGGGAGGGGGCACACTTAATGTTCCTTTCACCTCCTATTTTCCCCAAGAACAACAATCCTGTGAGGTGGATTGGTTTGAGAGAGAGAGAGTGAATGAATCAAAGTAATCCAGCGACTTCTGTGCGTAAAACAGGACTAGAACTCACAGCCTCCTGGTGTTTGGCCCAGAAATCTCTGAGTTCTAATCTAGCCTTATGGCATGAAAGCCAGGTGGGTGGCTTTGGGCCAATCACCAGGAGACGGTGAGTTCTAGTCCCACCTTAAGGCATGAAAGCCAGCTGGTGACTTTAGGCCAGTCACCAGGAGATGGTAAGTTCTAGTCCTGCCTTAGACATGAGAGCTGAGTGGGTGACTTTGGGCCCATCACTAGGACACTGAGTTCTAGTTCCACCTTAGGCATGAAAGACAGCTGGGTGACCATGGGCCAATCACCAGGAAATGGTGAGTTCTAGTCCTGCCATAGACCAGAGAGCTGGATGAGTGACTTTGGGCCAATCACCAGGAAATGGTGAGTTCTAGTTCCACTTTAGGCAAGAAAGGCAGCTGGGTGACCATGGGCCAATCACCAGGAAATGGTGAGTTCTAGTCCTGCCATAAACCTGAGAGCTGAATGAGTGACTTTGGGCCAATGACCAGGAGACGGTGAGTTCTAGTCCTGCTTTAGGCATGAAAACTGGTTGGGTGACTGGGTCAGTCACACTCTCTCAGCCCAACTTACCTCACAGGGTTGTTGTTGGAAAATAGAATGAAGTAGGAGGATTAGGTATGTTCACTGCCTTAAGTTGTGTATTAAAAAAAAATAACGAAGGCAGGATTTAAATATAAATATAAATAAATACATATTACGTTTTTTTTTCTCCAATACTACATTGACATGAGTTATAACTTGAAAACAAAACGAGGCCATGATAGGACATGACCAAATCATATGAGCCAGAGCCTGCAATATTTTTGCAATGGCAAGACAAGAAATCCATTTTAAAATTCGCCTTCTGCTACCGATTAGCCTCTCACCGGCCAGTATGTTTGTTTGTTTTTTAAAATTTATTTATTTATTTTTATATGCCGCCCTTCTCCGGAGACTCAGGGCAGCTTACAATGCGTTAAGCAATAGCATTATTTTATACAAAGTCAGCTTATTGCCTCAACAAACCGGGTCCTCATTTTACCCACCTTAGAAAGGATGGAAGGCTGAGTCGACCTTGAGCCTGGTGAGAATTGAACTCGCAGTAATTGCAGGCAGCTGGATGTTAAATGCTGCTTTAGTAGGAGGCATTAGCCTCCTACGCCACTCAGGCTCCCACAGAGAGGGACTCCTCGGGGTGCCGTCGGTCAAACTATGTCAACTGGCGATTCCCAGGGGGAGATCCTTCTCTGTGGGGGCACCTGCCCTCTGGAACGAATTGCCTCGGGATTTACGGATGATCCCTGACCTACGCATCTTTCGTCGTGCCCTCAAGACGCTGTTGTTTCAACGAGCTGGGCTGGCCTGAATACCAAGATCAATTTTAAGTTATACGGGTTGTCTTTGCCTTAATTGAAATGGGCCAAATTATTTCATTCCTTTTAAACTGTTTTAAATTTTATATGTGTTCGTTTTTCATTTTGGCTGTGCACCGCCCTGAGTCCTTCGGGAGAAGGGCGGTATAAAAATTAAATAAATAAAATAAATAAATAAAATAAAATACTTTTTGATGACTCCAGTTAAAAATGGAATCCTATTTTCTGACAAATTAAATGCAATATATTCAATTCATTCAATTCATTTATAAAAATAAATTATTTTTTTTTTATAAAAAAAAATATTCAGTTCAGGTCCACTCAATTCAATATAGGGTCTCTTGCTGGAGTTGGACTAATATTTATTTATTTATTTATTTATTTATTTATTTATTTATTTATTTATTTATTTATTTATTTATTTATTATATTTCTATACCGCCTTTCTCCCGTAGGACTCAAGGCGGTGTACAGTCAAGAAAACTATAGACACACAAACATCATAAAATTGCTAATTAAAATTATTACTTAGTTTGGTCAGTTAAATAAAACCCAGAATTAGATAACATTTAAAAAATCATTCACATGTTCGTATGTTTAGCCCTGCCTGTTGGAACATCAGGGTTTTGAGGGCACGGCGGAAAGCACGGAGATCAGGGATATTCCGTATCTCCGGGGGCAGTTCATTCCAAAGGGTTGGAGCCCCCACAGAGAAGGCCCTCCCCCTGGGAGTCGCCAGTCGACATAATTTGACTGACGGTACCCTGAGTAGTCCATCCCTGTGAGAACGAACTGGCAAAAGACGGTCTCGTAGGTACCCAGGTCCTAAGCCATGGAGCGCTTTAAAGGTGATAACTAACACCTTGAATCGCACCCGGAAGACCACCGGGAGCCAGTGCAGCTCGCGTAGGAGAGGTGTTACATGGGCGTAACGAGCTGCGCCCATAATCACCCGCGCGGCTACGTTCTGGACCAGTTGGAGCCTCCGGGTGCTTTTCAAGGGGAGCCCCATGTAGACCTCCGAAGTCCCTTCCCACTGTGTAATTCTATGTTTTCATTTCTTAAAGCACGGACCCCATTGGTTTTTCCCCCCCAGAATACTGTACATCAAAATTTTCTCTCTCTTGTTTTTTTTTTTTCCTCTCTTTCTCCTCAGCTCACAGATCATCACAAGCCCTCTGCCCCTCATTTCTTCCCCGCTACCAACGGCAAAAACGAAAGAATCGGCTGAGAATGAAAACCTCGAGGTGAGCAGAGTACCGAGAGTTTTGGTAAAGGATAAGCTTTGGAAATGGGAAACGGGTGTAGGTATCTGGATCCGGGTATGTGTTGAAAAAGGTCAAAACGAAAGCCACAATCATGCAATTAAAGCCGAGCCGTTTTTTTTAACCAGACGTCTACAGCAGTGGCCAAAATTGTGGAAACCTTTTGGGAAAAGTGTATTTTTGAGGTTTGATGGCTAATAACACCACTTTTTTTTTTTTTTTTTGGACTTTCAAGATAATCCTATTCCACTGCTGGAATGGCCTGGGGATAGCCCAGACCTTCATCCAATTGGAAATCTATGGAGCCCACTAAAGAAACTTGTTAGTCAGAAGTGACCCAGCAATAAAACCCAGTTAATAGAAGCCATCATTCAGTCTTGGTTTCACATGATAACAGCTGCAGAACTAAAAGACTTGGTTCGCTCCATGGGAAGACGTTGTAAGGCCATAATTTATGCTAAAGGTTACCTAACTAAGTATTAACTGACATAGTGATCATTTTTGTATATCTCTTTTCTTCTACGTATTTCACTTTTCTTCTTTATACTGTAACTGCTATTCTAATAGCAAATCCTTCATAAAAGTTATTGCATTACATTCTTGATTAAATTATCTTTGTGAAAAATGGGACGCGCAGAAGGTTTGGGAGGCCTGCAGAGTGCTCCTGGGAACCGGGGAGGGCAAAAACTTTTTTTTTCTTGTTTACCTCTTCGAAATCTTTGTGCGTCTCATACTCCGGTGCGTCTTATAGTCTGAAAAATACGGTAACTATTTCCCCCCTCCAAGATAGCTTCAGCCAGACTCACTTCAGGGTTGACGGGAGGAAAGCAAAAATCATGGCTTTCATTAATTGTTTATTTGTTTGTTTGTTTAATTAATTTGTCACCAATTTCAGCAAGATTCTGGGCTGCTAACAACATCATAGATTATTTGCCCAGCTCTAGAGTACCTGCAATGAAGATTTTTTTAAAATTGCAATTTTATTGGGTTTTATATAGATATGGATTGCTGAAGAGGATGATAGATAGATAGATAGATAGATAGATAGATAGATAGATAGATAGATAGATAGGAGAAAGAGAGAAAGAGATGAGAGAGATATAATAGAGAGAAAAAAGATGATTGATAGGTGATAGATAGATAGATAGATAGATAGATAGATAGATAGATAGATAGGAGAAAGAGAGAAAGAGATGAGAGAGATATAATAGAGAGAAAAAAGATGATTGATAGGTGATAGGTAGAGATAGATAGATAGATAGATATAAAGATAGATGATAGATGATAGAGAAAGAGATGAGAGAGAGATAATAGAGAGAAAAATAGATAGATAGATAGATAGATAGATAGATAGATAGATAGATAGATAGATAGATGATAAATTCTACCACATAGCTCCCAGCGACCGGTAAAATCCCACAGAGTTGGTCTCCTCCGGGTCCTGTCAGCTAAACAATGCCGGCTGGCGGGCCCACGGGGGAGGGCCTTCTCTGTGGCTGCCCCAGCTCTCTGGAACCAGTTACCTCCTGAGGTCCAGACCATCCCCACTGGCCTTCCAAAAAGCGGTGAAGACCTGGCTTTTCAGCCAGGCCTGGGGCCGTTGATCTCGCTTTGCGATCTGGCAAGATCCGGCCATGATTGGTGTGAATGCATTCTAAGGTTTTTAATGTTTTTTAATCTTTTAAATGTTTTTAGAATGGTTTTTTTTTAAATGTATTGTGAGCCGCCCTGAGTCTCCGGAGAGGGGTGGCATATAAATTTAATAAATAAATAAATAAATAGTAAGATAGATAGATAGATAGATCGATCGATCGATCGATAGATAGATAGATAGATAGATAGATAGATGGTAGATAGATGGTAGATGGATGGATAATGGATAGATAGATAGATAGATAGATAGATAGATAGATAGATAGATAGATAGATAGATAGATGGTAGATAGATGGTAGATGGATGGATAATGGATGGATAGATAGATAGATAGATAGATAGATAGATAGATAGATAGATAGATAGATAGATAGATAGATAGATAGATAAGGGGTTGGGCTAGAAGTCCTCTAAGGTTCCTTCCAGCTCTATTCTGATTGATTGAAATCTTAGATTTGTCAAATTCCTGACTTTTTTAAAAAAAAAATCCTCTTTTTTTTTCTTTTCTTCCAGCAAGACCTTTGTACATTCTTAATATCACGAGCATGCAAGAATTCCACCCTGGCAAACTATTTGTACTGGTGAGTAAGCTTTTGAACTTCTCAGTGCTGAAAATTGTCCCAGGTACAATTTTAATAAGAGCTCAGAAACACAAGAGTTCCTTGATATTAATCAGTTGTGGATGCTCCATCACTGTAGGAGTTTAAGAAGAGACTGGACCACTGTTTTTCGGGAATGGTACAGGGCCTCCTGCTCGAGCAGGGGGTTGGACTAGAAGACCTCCAAGGTCCCTTCCATCTCTGTGATTCTGTTATTCACTTGCATTTTCTGGTAGGAAAGAATTTTGAAGTACCACAAACCGTGACACCTGAGATTTCATTTTGCAATACAGACTCTTGTTTCCTCTCAGATGGGAAGAAAATAACGTTGAAAAATCATACATCTTGGGGGAGATACAGGAAGTCCTCAACTTATAACAGTTCATTTAGTGTCCGTTCGAAGTTAGAACGCCGCTGAAAAACTGACTTGCGACCATTTTTCACACTTACGACTGTTCCAGCATCCCCAGGGTCACGTGATCGAACTTCACAATGATTGGCACCACTGACTCATATTTATGACAGTTGCAGCGTCCCGAGATCATGTGATTCCCCCTTCTGACAAGCAAAGCCAGATTCACTTAACAACAGCGTCACTAAGTTAACAGCTTCAGTGATTGACTTAACAACCGTGGCAAGAACAGTTATAAAACGGGACAAAACACACTTAACAAATGCCTCGCTTAGCAATAAAAAATTGAGGGCTCAATTTGTGGTCGTAGTTCGAGGAAAACCTGTATTGTCTGGGTTCATAGATTGAACAAAATCAAATGATTCGTTGGTTGTTATTTTTTTGGGAAAAAAAGTTTTTTATTTTTAAACAAACATACATAAAACCATCCTCAATTGCAAACAGGATGTCGGTTGGTTACAAGTCTTTTGTGCATCGTTCACCAAATTCATAGCTTACAATTTACAGTTTACCTAGATTCTCATATCATCGACCTAATATATATCTATATATTGTTATCCTCATTAATCATTTATTTGAATATGACTATCTCTTCCCTCATTATCTTTCAAAGTATTCTAGAATTTGAGTTAATTTTTTATTTATAACATTCATTTCAACCTCCTGAATCTATCCAATAAACATACATCTTTATTTCTTTCTTTCTTTCTTTAGTTTGTTTGTTTGTTTGTTTGTTTATTTATTTATTTATTTATTTATTTATTTATTTATTTATTTATTTATTTATTTATTTATTTATTTAAATTTGATTTATATGCCGCCCTTCTCCAGAGACTTAGGGCAGGTTACAATGTGCTAAGCAATAGCCTTCTTCCTTTTTGTATATTTATACAAAGTCAGCTTATTACCCCCACAAACTGGGTCTTCATTTTACCTACCTTAGAAAGGATGGAAGGCTGAGTCAACCTTGAGCCTTGGCGAGATTCGAACCTGCAGTAATTGCAGGCAGCTGTTCTTAATAACAGGGTGCTTTAGACCACTGTACTACCAAGGCTAATTTGTATACCGCCCTTCTCCAGCAGGATTCAGGGTGGTGAACAGCCACAGTAAAACACAACATGTATGTTATATTTCACACATTTCTACAATTCTTGTATTGTAAAAATCTCTATCTTATATCATTTCCATATTTTTTTACCTAGCCATTGGTAAAATAGATCCCATATCTTATAGTATTGTTTATCTTCTTGTTCTCTAATTTCAAATGTCAATTTGCTCATTTCAGCACAGTCCATTATTTTCCTAATAACTTCGTTCTGCGTTGGTATTTTCTCATTTTTCCAATTTTTAGCAAACACAATCCCAGCTGCTGTTAATACATTCACAATCAAGTATCTCAATTCTTTATTATACATTTCAGGTATAATCCCCAGATATTCAGATATAATACTCTGGTTTTTCTTCAGATTGTATAAATCTTTTGCCTTGTTGGTTGTTTTTGAAGGTTACAGCTACATGGCGAATTTTGGTTTATTCCATTGGAAATAACAATGGACTAACAGGGTTAATGGAACATATGAAGCTAGCTTACAAGCTGGGTTCATATGTAGAGTGCAGAGGTGGGATTCATATACTGTAGCAACCGGTTCGCCCAGCACTGGAAATGTGAGTGTGCACGCATGCGTGCGGTGTCGCAAAACATGACAATTTGTGCGCGCATGTGCAATCCACATATGCACGCGGCGTCAAAACCACAGCGATATAGTACGGGATTGTGCCCAGGCGGGTGGGTGGCCAAGTCGAGGACTGCCTGTAGACCGTGGTGAAATGTAAAATTTGTTACTATTGGTTCTGTGGGCGTGTCTTGGTGGGGGCGGGTTAATGTGATTGGGTGGGCGTGGCCAACTTTTTTTTTTTACTTTTTTAAAGCATTTTTTACAACCTATTCAGAGGAATAGGTTGTAAAAAAATGCTTTTAAAAGGCTCTGACGATCACAGCTGTGGCGCGCGATCGTCAGAGCCTTTTTTTAACATTTTAAAAGCAGGAAGGAGTGACACCCGGGCGGTTGGGCGGAGCCTCGTGCCGCCATCGCTACCGGTTCTCCGAACCACCTGCCACAATCGCTACCGGATCTCCTGATCCGGTCTGAACATTTCACCTCTGCCTTTTCTCCCCAAACTGGTCCTTTGCGGCTGTTTCATCCCAGCTTCTTGCTGTCCTCATGAAAGGTACGTGATTGTGGAGTGCGAAGACCGAGACACACAACAGAGGGATCCCAAAACTCACGAAATGTACCTGAACGTCATGCGTAGGTTTAGTCAAGCCCTCTTAAAGGTAAGGATTATTATTATTATTTTTTCCCCCATTGTGCAAGAGGGACATTGGAAAAACTACAGGCGAGAAGCAAAAGATAATATTTGTAGCTCAGGGTTGAAAGCACCAGAAGGCAAGACAAGGAACAATGGATGGAAATCTCAAAAATGTTAAATCATGTCAGGGTAACGATTTAAGAGCTGACCAGCTGCTACGATGATGTAATGCTGGGAATGAGTCAGAAAGGTTTTTTTTGGCTGATATCACTTTAAGAGCCTGTAATAAGAAAAGGCCCTGTTGGGGTGTATCTCTCTCTCTCTATGTGTGTGCTTCCGTGCTGTAATTGCTGATTGCTGTTTGTTTGAGGTCCGACTAAAATACGTGTAAGTATATATTCTTTGTAGATAAAACCACTCTTTAAATACAAACCTCTGTTTACTGTATTTGCCCCTGGGTTGTCGCACATAGTCACACTGTGCACATTCTGACCAATCGTGGCCCCTGGAGCAACGTTTATTAAAACAGATTCTCATCCAAGTAACTTCTTCGATCGAAATGAATTTTTTGGGTAGGCAGAGAGTCGTTGGAATGACTGCAGGGAGGGAGGGGGGAGGGGCTTCTCCCCAAAATGAAAAGCAATATGTAAATGAAGACTCAATCATCCAGGCCAACTTTGGTCCAGTTGTCATGATTTAACCTTTTGAGATACCTTTGGCCCGGATGGTTGAGTCTTTATTTTATTTTATTTTATTTTATTTTATTTTATTTTATTTTATTTTATTTTATTTTATTTTATTTTTTTTATTATTTTATTTTATTTTTTTATTTTATTTTATTTTATTTTATTTTATTTTATTTTAATTTGATTTATATGCCGCCCTTCTCCGGAGACTCAGGGCGGCTTACAATGCGCTAAGCAATAGCCTTCATACTTTTGTATATTTATACAAAGTCAGCATATTGCCCCCACAAACTGGGTCCTCAATTTACCTACCTTAGAAAGGATGGAAGGCTGAGTCAACCTTGAGCCTGGGGAGATTCGAACTTGCAGTAATTGCAGGCAGCTGTTCTTAATAACAGGGTGCTTTAGACCACTGTACTACCAAGGCTTTATTTATTTGTTTGTTTGTTTGTTTATTTGTTTATTTGTTTATTTATTTATTTATTTATTTATTTATTTATTTATTTATCTATCTATCTATCTATCTATCTATCTATCTATCTATCTATCTATCTATCTATCTATCTATCTATTTATTTATTGGTTCAATTTATATGCCGCCCTTCTCCGGAGACTCAGGGCGCCTTACAATGTGCTAAGCAATAGCCTTCATCCTTTTGTATATTTATACAAAGTCAGTTTATTGCCCCCACAAACTGGGTCCTCAATTTACCTACCTTAGAAAGGATGGAAGGCTGAGTCAACCTTGAGCCTGGTGAGATTCGAACTTGCAGTAATTGCAGGCAGCTGTTCTTAATAACAGGATGCTTTAGACCACTGTACTACCAAGGCTTTATTTGTTTGTTTGTTTGTTTGTTTGTTTATTTATTTATTTATTTATTTATTTATTTATTTATTTATCTATCTATCTATCTATCTATTTATTTATTTATTGGTTCAATTTATATGCCGCCCTTCTCCGGAGACTCAGGGCGGCTTACAATGCGCTAAGCAATAGCCTTCATACTTTTGTATATTTATACAAAGTCAGCTTATTGCCCCCAAAAACTGGGTCCTCATTTCACCCACCTTAGAAAGGATGGAAGGCTGAGTCAACCTTGAGTCTGGTGTGATTTGAACTTGCAGTAATTGCAGACAGCTGTTCTTAATAACAGGGTGCTTTAGACCACTGTACTACCAAGGCTTTATCTATTTATCTATTTATCTATTTATCTATCTATTTATTTATTGGTTCAATTTATATGCCACCCTTTTCCGGAGACTCAGGGCGGCTTACAATGCGCTAAGCAATAGCCTTCATCCTTTTGTATATTTTATACAAAGTCAGCTTATTGCCCCCACAAACTGGGTCCTCAATTTACCTACCTTAGAAAGGATGGAAGGCTGAGTCAACCTTGAGCCTGGGGAGATTCGAACTTGCAGTAATTGCAGGCAGCTGGTGTTACTTAACATTGCTTTAGTCTGCTGCGCCACCAAGGCTCTTTACACAATGGATGGAAGCTAATCAAGCAGAGATACAACTTGGAACTAAGGAGAAACTTCCTAACAGTGAATTAACCAGTGGAACAGCTTGCCACCAGAAATGGTGGGTGCTCCATCACTGGAGGTTTTTAAGAAGAGCCTTTAGAGCCACTTGTCTGAAATGTTACAGGGTTTCCTGCTTCAGCAGAGGGTTGGACTAGAAGACCTCCAAGGTCCCTTCCAGCTCTATTCTGATTGCAATTGGTCCTTGGTGCACTCTGAGCTTCGTGGCTTCCTTGCAAACATTTCACTATCCAACTAGATGACTTCATTATGCTACAAGGGAGCGCAGTTTGCTCTCTATTTAAATATAAATGATGTTGCCCTGTCATTGTTGTAGAAAGAAAGAAAGAAAGAAAGAAAGAAAGAAAGAAAGAAGAAAGCTTTTTTTTTGTCTCCTGATTCATCCGGGTGATGCGTACCTTGACTGGCTTATCAGAGTTGGTAGTTTACTTCTTGATGTTGGTCTAGTATTAATCTGCTTATCTCGGTGTTGATTGCTGGTAAGGTGGAGTTTTGGTCTCTTTGTTTTATTATTTATTTATTTATTATTTCAATTTGTATACCGCCCTACTCCCGAAGGACTCAGGGCGGTGAACAGCCATAGAATAAAACATATAAATACAAAATTTAAAATAAAGTAAAACGAATTAAATAATTTGGCTGAAAATTTAAAACCCCAATAATTTAAAACCAAATTTAAAATTTCCATTTAAAAAGGGGAAAAACTTAGGTCAGGCCAGCTTGATGAAATAAGAACGTCTTGAGCGCGCGACAGAAGGTACGCAGATCCGGGATCCTCCGTATCTTCAGGGGGAGCTGGTTCCAGATAGTAGGTGCCCCCACAGAGAAGGCTCTCCCCCTGGGGGGCCACCAGTCGACATTGTTTGGCCGACGGCACCCAGAGGAGCCCCTCTCTATGGGAGCATACTGGTCGATGGGAGGCTATTGGTGGTAGTAGGCGGTCCCGTCCTGTTTCACTTTTGGAGAGCGTATACTCTGTACCTTTCTCGCACTGATGATGTTGCCTAGTTGGATAATGAAATGTCTACAGGAAAACAACTCAGAGAGCACCAAGGACCCCTAATTTCAACCCTGACCTGCAAATATTCTCTTCTATTAGTCTTTCATTTATCATGGATTTCCTTGCCATTCTACAACCCTCCCACCTCTCTCGGTGCAAATTGGCTTATGTTTACTTTTAGAAGGATTGTTATTGACAAAGCTGTGGAAAAGCCAGAAGGTCAGCCAGCCATATTGCATTATACATTGGGGGGAGTGAAGGGGTGGCTGGGTGGAGGTGGGAAGGAACAAACATTTCTGTGGAGCAAATGTCACAATTTGTTATCTACTCAGAAAGAAATTGCTAAAAGCCGAGGGAGGGAGGAAAGGAAGGAAGGAAGGAAGGAAGGAAGGAAGGAAGGAAGGAAGGAAGGAAGGAAGGAAATGGGAGGGTGGGACAGAAAGAGAGAGAAAAAAGAGAGAAAGAGAGAGGAAAAAAGAGGAAAGAAAGATAAAAAGGAAAGAAGAAAGGAAAGAAATAAATGGGAGAGAATGAAAGAAAGTAAAAGAAAGAAAGAAAATAAAGAGAGAAAGAAACAATGAATAAATGAATAAATAAGTGAATGAATGGATGAAGGAAGGAAGGAAGGAAAGAATGAAAGAAGGAAGGAAGGAAATCGGAGAGACAGAAAGAGAAAGAAAAGAAAGAAAGAAAGAGAAAGGAAGGAGGGAAGGAAGGAAGGAAATGGGAGGGTAGGAGAGAAAGAGAGAGAAAAGAGAAAGAAAAAAGAAGAAACAAAGATAAAAAGGAAAGAAGGAAAGAAATGGGAGAGAATGAAAGAAAGAAAAATAAAGAAAATAAAGAAAAAGAAACAAAGAAAGAAAATGAATAAATGAATGAATAAATAAATACATAAGTGAATGAATGGATGGATGAAGGAAGGAAAGAAGGAAGGAAGGAAGGAAGGAAGGAAAGAATGAAAATGAAAAGGAAGGAAGGAAATCGGAGAGACAGAAAGAGAGAGAGAAAGAAAGAAAGAGGAAAGAGGACGGTAGGAAGGAAGGAAAAGAAAAGAAAAGAAAAGAAAAGAAAGAAAAACTTTTTTTGTCTCCTGATTTACCCAGGGTGACAAATCCGTCCGGGTGATGAGATCCTTGTTGGCTGCCCAACAGACCTTCGTAGATCGATTGGTCCATGTAATGAAAGCTGTGCAGCGTGAAAGTGGGAACCGGAAAAAGAAGGTACGGATGTCCAGACAATTAGCAACGGACCAGGAACCAACTTCACCTGTGAGAAGCACCTGGGTGAAAGCGAATCTTGGTTCCATGATCAGCTAAAGTCAATTAAACATCTCCAGCATCTTGGCAACCTGTGAAGCTCTGGTGAACTCTATGCCTAGGAGAGGGTTAAGGCAGTGCTAGAAAATAATGGTGGCCACACAAAATATTGACACTTTGAGCCCCTATTTGGACCCAATAATCACTTAGGGTTATACTCACTTTTGTTTGCCAGCACTGTAGACCAGGGATGAAATGTAAAATTTGTTACTACCAGTTCTGTGGGTGTGACTCTCGTGGGAGGGGGGGTAATGTGACTGGGTGGGCATGGCCCAACTTTTTTTTTTAACTTTTCAAAGCATTTTAAACAATTGTTAAAATATTTTTTTTTAAATGGGATTCTTATTGCATATAATATATTCTCCCTTTTGCTTACCTTTTCCTCTTCTAGAATGAGAGATACAGACTCTCCTGGCCGACAATGAAAAGATGAATTTATCAGATTTGAACCCATCCCTCTGCCTCTCGAACCCCCAAGTGAAAATCAGAGGAATAATCCCCGAGAAAGCCACTCTGTTCAAGGTAACCGTAACGGATCTCTCTTGCAATCACTGTGACTTGGAAGATGTAAAGATATCGATGACTGTCGAAA
>NW_027256882.1:290023443-290125943 GCF_029215685.1 Pituophis catenifer annectens | reverse complement strand
TCAGGCCTTTTGGGCCCACCAGAAATCGGGAAACGGGCCGTTTCTGACCTCTGGGGGGTTGGGGAAGGCTGTTTTCGCCCTCCCCAGGCTCCTAGAAAACCTCTGGAGCCTGGGGAGGGCAAAAAACAGGCCTACCGGGCCCACCACGCCATCGCGGGCCAAAAACAGTGGGAGCGCGCGGGGGGGGGGGTGTCGTACGTGCATGCACAGGGGGCGGGGCACATTGAAGTATGGGTGATAGCCATCCCTGTCTTAGACCATTGAAAAGTTTGATGCCTCTTTTTCTTTTCTTCGTTGATCAGAGTGCCATGATGCCAGCTCAGCTGTTCTTCAAGACCGAAGATGGGGATAGCTACCCTGTCATCTTCAAACACGGGGATGACTTACGTCAAGATCAGCTCATTCTCCAGATCATTTCGCTGATGGACAAGGTGACGTTTGGTGGTGTCGTTATTGTGCCCTGACCATGTTTGCAAACCTAGTTTGTTCCAAGAGGAGATGGAAGGTTGGGGGTGGGCAGGAAATCTGTTAAATATTGAACAGAGATGGGAAGGGACTCCATCCCACCCAGAACAAGCATTAAAATTGTGGGAGTCCTTGATGCTGTCTGAGTGGAGGGTTGGACTAGAAGACCTTCAGGGTTCTTTCCAACTCTGTTATTCTGTTATATCTGCTACTACAGAAGTGATCAAAATGAACAATGGACAATGAAAGTTACAAACCTAGCGGAAATGGCAAAAATCTCGGCGTACTTGAAGGATCATTCAAATGAAAGATATTTAAGAGACTGGAGAAGATGGATAGATTATATTCAAAATAAATACCGGAATAAGAAATTGCAGATAGGTTATGAATGATTATATAGATATTTGGTGTGTCTTTAAGTAATAAAGCTAGACAGGTAATTAGGGAATTGAAGGAACAAGAGATGTGGAATGTCATAATTATTTAGACTAGGATTGATTATGATTGTTGAAGGTTATACCCTGTAATTTGTTCTGGGAAGAGGAGGGGGGGAGGGGGGAGGTTGAGGTAGGGAATGGGGGGGGGGGAAATATGTAAACTTTTTGTAAAACTTTTCAATAAAAAAAAAAAGTGATCAAAATTGTTGAAACCTTTTGGGGAAAGTGTATTTTTGAGGTTCGATGGCTAATAACACCACTTTTTTACTTTTTTTTTTTGGAGTTTCAAGACAATCCTCTTCCACTGCTGGAATGGCCTGGGAATAGCCCAGACCTTAACCCCACTGAAAATCTCTGGAGCTGACTAAAGACTGACTATTGTTAGTCAGAAGCGATCCAGCAATAAAACCCAGTTAATAGAAGCCATCATTCAATCTTGGTTTCCCATTGTAAACTGCAGAACTAAAAAAACTTGGTTCACTCCATGGGAAGACGTTGTAAGGCTATAATTCATGCTAAAGGTTACCCAACTAAGTATTAACTGACGTGGGGATAATTTTTTTGTATATCTTGTTTTTTCTATGGTGATAATTTTTGCATATCTCGTTTTTTCTACTTTTCTTCTTTATACTGTAACTGCTATTTTAATAGCAAATCCTTTATAAAAGTTATTGCATCACATTCTTGATTAAATTATCTTTCCATTGATATATAATTTTATGGGACTACTCCAAAAAAAAGTGGTGTTATTAGTTAGTTTTAGAAAATATACTTTTCCCAAAAGGTTTCCACAATTTTGGCGACTACTGTATATAGGGCACACCAGAACAACTAGATGATATATGGGTCAATTTAATTACACATAATAATAGTAATATTATTTATACATTTTAATAACCTTTCAACTTCTAACTTCTACCTCTGTTATTTAACCATTGATAGAACAAACCCCAGTTAAAACAATATTCTGTATCTTCATTGTCTTTTATCTTTAGTGTTAACCTATCCATTTCTGCACATTCTAGTATATTTTTTTAAAACTATAGTTTCATCTGTAGGAATTTCCTCATTCTTCCTGTGCTGTGCAAATACAATTCTCACTGCTGTCACTTATCTTCTTATGACTATAACTTTGTTGCTTGAATCTTTACGATTTATACTGCTTTATTTAGTTTCTTAGTACGATTTATGTCGATTGCTTATTTAGTATCCTATTGACTATCGCTTAAGTGCTGTATCTTACGATTTAGGATGAAAAAAAAAATCTAATTCTAATGTATTTTTACAATGACTACGATCGTGATTGATCGCATTACAGCTTTTATGTACACTGAGAGTTTATGCACCGGAGACAAATTCCTTGAGTGTCCAATCATACTTGGCCAATAAAGAGTTCTATTGTTGCTTGTAAATGTCTCATCACGATCACCATTTTTATCCTCAGCTCTTACGCAAGGAGAACCTGGATTTGAAGTTGACACCCTACAAAGTGTTGGCTACAAGTACAAAACATGGTAAGAGGGCTTCTTCTTCCACCTACATCTTCTCCCTGTCTCCCTTACTTGGAGGAGTAAAAAACTATAGGTCCGTGATGGCGAACCTATGGCACGCGTGCCACAGGTGGCACGTGGAGCCATATCTGTAGGGATGCGAGCATTGCCCTAGCTGAGCTCCAGTGCGCATGCGCGCGCCAGCCAACATATTTTCAGGCCTTCCGGGCCCACCAGAAGTCGGGAAACAGGCCGTTTCTGGCCTCTGGAGGGCCTCCAGGTGGAGGGGAGGCCATTTTCACCCTCCCCAGGCTCCTAGAAAGGCTCTGGAGCCTGGGGAGGGTGAAAAATGGGTCTACTGGTCCCACCAGAAGTCAGGAAACAGGCCGTTTCTGGCCTCTGGAGGGCCTCCGAGTGGGGGGGAGGCCGTTTTCATCCTCCCCAGACTCCTAGAAAGGCTCTGGAGCCTGGAGAGGGCAAAAAAAATGGGCCTACTGGGCCCACCGTGCCATCACGTGCCAAAAGCAGTGTCATGCAGGGGGGTCGCGCGTGCATGTATGGGTGGGGCGGAGCATATTGAATTATGGGTGTGGGCACGCACACACGCGACCCCTCGCGCTCCCCTTGCTATAGGTAGTCCTTGACTTAGGACCACAAAGGAGCCTTTCCATCACGGTCATAAGTTGTAACACAGACGCTTTGCAGCAGTCATAAAGTAAACACTCCAGTTCTTAAGTAAACACCCCGGTTGTTAAGCAGACACCGAGGTCGTAAAGCAAACCCTGCAGTCATTAAGCGAAGCAATGGTTCAATCAGTGTAGACGTGGTTTTGTCAAAAAGAATGGCTGGTTTTTAGCAGAACCGTTGTAAAACGAGGTCGCGTGACCACAGGATACCACAAATATCCATGAACGCAGGCATGTTGCCAAACCACCAAAGTTCGGGTCTTGTGAATGCTGAAGGGGAAGGGTGAACGTCGTAACTTTGAATCTGAGTCGTAAGTAGAGGACTTCTATCGTTTGAAAGTTCTCGTTCTCACAGAGGCCATTCCTCTTGGAACATGGAAAACGATACGATCCTCTTTCAAACACCTACGTACCTTCTTCTTTATCTGCTCTTTGCTTTCTCCAGATAGGTAGTCCTTGACTTACAATCGTTCTTTTAGTGACTGTTCGGAGTTACAATGGCACTGAAAAAAGTGACTTATGACCGCTTTTCACACTTACGACCGTTGCAGCAGTCCCATGGTCACCTGATCAGAATTCAGCTGCCGGGCAACTGACTCATAGTTATGACAGTTTCAGTTTCTTGGGTTTGGGTGATCCCCTTTTGCGATTCTGACGTTCCCAGTTGGGGAAGCCAAATTCACTTAACAACCACATGATTCACTTAACAACCACACAATTCATTTAACAACTACCCCATTCACTTAACAATCACACAATTCACTTAACAATCACACAATTCATTTAACAACCGCATGATTTACTTAACAACCACACAATTCACTTAACAAATGCATGAGTCATTTAACAAGCACACAATTCACTTAACAACCACATGATCCACTTAACAACCATATGATTTACTTAACAACCACACAATTCACTTAACAAATGCATGTTTCACTTAACAACCACACAATTCACTAAACAATCACACCATTCACTTAACAACCACATGATTCACTTAATATTCTCAGTGTGCCCAGAGAGAGGAATACCTACCTCTACCTAGGATCGAACTCACAGCCTCCTGATTGTGAGGCGAGAGCTCCACCTCTAGGCCACCGCACCACTCACCTTCTGTCACTAAATGAATGGTTGTCAATGGAGTATTGTCCTCTTCTCACCTTGCTAAAGAATATGTTTCTATTACTCTCCCCTGAATATGAGCCTGAAATGCAGTAAGGGGCAAAACTTGAGGTTCTTCTGAGCTGTGAGAATCCTGTTTTTCTTTCTGCTTCTCCAGGTTTCATGCAGTTCATCCAGTCGGTACCGGTGGCGGAAGTCCTCGCTACTGAAGAAAGCATCCAGGTGGGTCTTCTGACTTAACCAGGGTTGGAGATGATGGAGGTTGAACCCTGGTGGCGCAGTGGTTAGAATACAGTATTGCAGGCTAATTCTGCCGACTGCCAGCAGTTCGATCCTTTTTCCCAGCTAATTTTCAATACTGTAATCCTATACTCCATTTCTAGACGTGTACTTTTTTTGTCCACTAGGTGGCAGCAATACACCAACCTTGGTCACTCTCAGAAAGCTAAGCAGGGTCAGGCTGGGTTGTTATTTGGATGGGGGCCACCAGGCGATATCTATGATGTGGGGTAGATTGGGAAACTGAGAAATACCCGAAAAGAAGTTTTTGGCCAAGCTATTCCTTATAATGGTATGGATGGGTTTACAATATCGCCAGAGGTCAACCTGCCCTTAGAAGAAATTTCATTTTTTCCACTTTTTAAATCTTTTCTGAATTCACTTCTCCAGAAAATTCATGGTTCGGGTTAACTCCATCCTTAGTCAAAGCAGTGATTTCCGTAGGGATGGGTGTGATGGGATTTGTAGTGCTGCACACTCCAGAGATCATCAAAGTGGGTGGGAAAGGGGCAGTGGTGAAATGTAAAATTTGTTACTACCAGTTCTGTGGGTGTGGTTTGGGGGGGTAATATGACTGAGTGGGCGTGGCCAACTTTTTTTTTTTTAACTTTTAAAACCATTTTTTCTACAACCTCTTCGGCTGAGGTTGTAAAAAAAATGCTTTTAAAGCCTCTGACGATCCCAGCTGACTTACCTGATCGGCAGAGGTTTTCTTTTTTTCTTTTAAAAGCCTCTGACGATCCCAGCTGAGTTTCCTGATTGGCAGAGGCTTTTTTTCTTTTAAAACATTTTTTCTACAATCTCTTCAGCCAAAGAGGTTGTAGAAAAAATGCTTTTAAAAGCCTCTGATGATCCCCTTTGATGATCCCGCACGATCATCAGAGGCTTTTTTTTTTTTTTTTACTTTTAAAAGCATTTTTTCAGCCAAAGAGGTTGTAGAAAAAATGCTTTTAAAAATAATAAAAAAAAGCCTCTGATAATCGCGCAGCTCAGCTGGGCAATGGGGGGGGGCAGGGATTTTTGCTACCGGTTCTCTGAACCACCCGCCTCCATCGTACCGGATCAGGCGATCCGGTCCGAACCGGGATCATTTCACCCCTGGAAAGGGGTGATCTAATAGGACACTGATACTGAAGTTTTTAAGTTTTGTTCCCCAAAAATTGTCTTTCTATGCTCAGATAACCCATATTAGTTGTATTCATGAAACATAATGTGTCAGTTCTAAGAGCAAAATTATGAGAGCTACTTTTTAAAACCAAATGGTTGTTAAGTTATAATGCAGAAGCTTCTTATTGATTTGCTAGTATATCACTTTTGTTATTTTTACAAATAACACAAGGCAGTGAATATATTCAAGACACTCTCCTTCTCCTATTTTCTCCACAACAACAACCCTGTGAGGTAGGTTGGGCTGAGAGAGAGTGACTGGCCCAAAGTCATCCAGCCAGATTTCATACTTAAGGCAGGGTTAGAACTCCCAAGTCTCCTGGAGACTAATCCAAGATCACCCAGCTGGCTTTCATGCCTAAAATGGGACTAGAACTCCCAGTCTCCTGGTGATTGGCTCAAAGTCATCCAGTTGGCTTTCATGTGTAAGATAGAACTAGAACTCACAGTCTTCTGGTGATTAGCTCAAAGTCACCCAGCTGGCTTTCATGTCTAAGGCAGAACTAGAACTCTCAGTCTTGTGGTGATTGGCTCAAAGTCACCCAGCTGGCTTTCATGTCTAAGGCAGAACTAGAACTCTCAGTCTTGTGGTGATTGGCTCAAAGTCACCCAGCTGGCTTTCATGCCTAAGGCAGAACTAGAACTCTCAGTCTTGTGGTGATTGGCTCAAAGTCACCCAGTTGGCTTTCATGTCTAAGGTAGAACTAGAACTCACAGTCTTGTGGTGATTGGCTCAAAGTCACCCAGCTGGCTTTCATGCCTAAGGCAGGACTAGAACTAACATCCTCTTGGTGATTGGCCCAAATTCACCCAACCAGATTTCATGCCTAAAGCAGGACTAGAACTCACAGTCTCCTGCTTTCTAACCTGGCACCTTAACCAATAGATCAAACTGGCTCCAGACTTGTCTATTTTATCTTTACTTTACTGTATTTTGGGCTGACTCAAAGCTGGATTTGCAACTGTGAGCCTCTTTCCCCGTCTCGTCATTTAAGAAAAAAATGCCATTAATATATGTTTTGCCATTCACTTCTTGTATCTTAATTCAGCATTGCTTTGAATTGCTAATGCTATTTAAATTTTGCAATCCAGGCTCAGAAGGGAATATATCCGCATTTGGAAGCATTTAACCTTCCCTGTAATTATGCAGTTTCTGCACCTGAAATTTGATGGGCTCCTTTAAAAAGTCCCAGTGTGTCTCTTAAAAACTCTGATTTTAAATCTTTCCATTGCATTATGTTGGTTGCAAGCTAAACACTACACTATAATACTTCTTTAAAAAAAAAAAAAGTTTTATTTTCTTTTAATACAAACATTTCATCATTCATTAAACAGTGTTTGGTCTGGGTACAATTTTCCCCAACCCCTTTTCCCTCCCACCCGCCCCCAACCAACCCCCCCTCCCCCCCCAACTTCCCAGAGCAAAATACAAGGTATTTCAAATAACAATTAAACTAACAAACCCCCCCTTAACCCTTAACTCCACCATAAATAACATAACTTTAAGATTTAACATTCACTCATAAGCTATTTGATATTTTCTAGTCTGATACTTATTTTGAATATAATCAATCCATCTACTCCATTCCAACATATATCTTTCTTGAGTATAATCCTTCAAATATGCTGAAATTTTTGCCATTTCAGCTAAATTAGCAACTTTCAATATCCACTCCTCAATAGTAGGCAAAAAGTCTTTCTTCCAATATTGCGCTATCAACAGTCTTGCTGCTGTTACTAGTGGGTACAAATTTTTTCTGTCACAACAGTTAAAGCTTACCACTATATTCATTATTTATACCTATTCTTATTTTAATACTAATACTTAATACTTAACATATTTATTGTTGTAACATATCTATTGTTGTAACATTTCTCTTCTTAACTTATTGAACTTTATTATACCTTGCTTTCATATTTATTCTCTAACCATTCATAAAATAAATCCCATATATTATAGTAATCAGATTCTTCCTTTCCTTTAATTGCAAGTGTTAATCTATTCATTTCTGCGCATTCCAATATTTTCTTAACCACATTTTCATCCGTAGGAATCTCTTCACCTTTCCAATTCTGTGCAAATACAATTCTGGCTGCAGTTATTACATGAATAATCAAATATACTTAAGGGAATATATTCAGTTGGCCTCACTGGTCATTGCTTAATTTGATAGTCTATGGAAATTCTCAGTCATCCAGGTCATGGTTGTCCCAAAAATGTTTTTTCAACTGGACTTTCTTTTTTTTTTTCCTTTGAAGTCATTTTGCTTCTCACCTAAGAAGCTTCTTCAGCTCTGACTGGATGGCACTGATGGAAGGATTTATATTCCTTGCAGACAGCTGGTCATTTGCATCCTTTTAGAGGGTCATTGAGGCCACTTGGAGGTTTATATGTGTCCTTAGAGTGTTCATTGCACTACTCAGGTGACCCTGAGGACTGTTCTGTCCCCGTCTCACACACGCACCCCCTCAGACAGGCAACAGTTAAAGAACTCAGCCGACAAACAGTTTATCCGGTATCAGAATTGGCAGCAACCCAGTGGCTGAGTGCCAGGTATTCTTTACTCACGAGGGGAGAGTTTCTCCCTTCGTCTGGGAACAAAGCCAATACACAATAATCAACAAAGTCCAGTAAATACAAAGAAGGTCATCCGATATCCGTTTTTTGCTTGTCACAGAGCTGAACCGACCACTACACCCTCTTTTATACCCTGTGGGGTGTGGTCCAGTGACTCAGCCTAATCCCTGGCACGCCTCTTCCTCTGCTGCGCGCGCTTATCTCTGCGACGCTGTCGAGGGTCCAGCCAAGACTCATCATCATCATCATTACTGTCCACCTGCGGCTGCGTGGACGTGCTTGGCCCCGGCCCTATCTCTTGCCCTTCGGAAGACACCGAAGGCATTGCCAGAGAGGAGGGTCCTGGAGAGGGAGGCCTTGCCAACTCCTCTCCTTCACTCTCGGAGTCCTCTCCTGCCGATAACACAGGCTCGGTGATCGAAGCCACAACAAGGACACAGAAAAACCTCCAGGTGGCCTCAACGACTCTCTAAAAGGATGCAAATGACCAGCTGTCTGCAAGGAATACAAATCCTTCCGTTCCCCGCCATCCAGTCAGAGTTGAAGAAGCTTTTTGGATGAGAAGCAAAACGTCTTCAAATTAAAACCAGACAGTCCAGTTGCCTCTTGAAAAAAAAGCACCTTTGGGACAACCATGACCTGAGAATCTCCATAGACATCTTAAAATATACCTCCTCTAGTGCTTTACAGCATTCTCTGGATGATTTACAAAGTCCGCGTATTGCCCCCAAATGGGTGAAAACCAGCAGGTTCTAACAGGTTCTGGAGAACCGGTAGCGGAAATTTTGAACTTTCTTAAGGCAGTGGGAGCTATAAAGCTCTTCCAAAGAGGGGAGAAGGGAACCAATGATCCTCTGGGCAATGACGTTGACCCTCTGTAGTGCTGTCCTATCTGCCACTGTGCAAACCAGACACAATCAATCAATCAATGAATGAATAGAACTGCAACATTAAGACAAGGTGATGAGTTTTCTCCATGATCCTTTTATCATCTTGGGCAGGGGTCTGCAACCTTAAACACTCGAAGAGCCATTTGGACCCGTTTCCCACAGAAAAGAAAACACCGGGAGCCACAAAAACCCTTCCCGGGCCTGACTATTTCTTGAGCGGCCACAAAACTAGCATATGTAATTAAATTAAACATCTTGTTTTCTTCTGAAACTTTTCTTTTCTTGGATTTATCCATGGTTGGCCTACTGGAGGTTGAAAAGCCCAATAAATTGTGTGCCGGTGGGTGTTGCACCAGGGTGGAGTTGATTTAAATCGAGTTGATTTAAATCACAATTTAAATCATGATTTAAATCACTAGTAAAAAAGGCTTGATTTAAATCAACTCAATTTAAATCATAATTTTTAAAGAGCAACTGTCATCTCTGCTACTCCTTTGACCCGCTGTTGACTCACCGATAGTCCCAGTGTTGCAGAATATGCTACATAACTAAGCTCCATTTCATGCTGAATAAACTAAATTATTTATGTATCTTAAATAGAAAACTATCTTACGATAGATTTTTTAAAAGTTTTTTATTAAAATAAATTTGATAGAAATCAAAAAAATTTGATAGAAATCAAAAAAATCTGATATAAATCAAAAAAATCTGATTTTTTTGATTTTTTTTAAAAAAAGTCATTGATTTTTATCCACCCTGTGTTGCACATTGGCAGTTGCGACACATATTTTGAGTGACAGGGAGCCGCAGCAGAGGGGTGAAAGAGCCACATGTGGCTCCAGAGCTGCAGGTTGCTGATCCCTGATTTTTGGGATTCATTTTGTGCTGGGCCAAAAAATTCAGGTAGTCCTTGCTTTACGACCATTCTCATACGGCTCATCTAACAACCACATTGCTTAGCGACGGATGTCCCAGTCCCAATTGTGGTTCCAAGTCAAGGACCACATACTAAACCTTCCATCTTGCTTTTGTAGAACTTCTTCCGGAAATATGCGCCGAGTGAAAATGGGCCCCACGGCATCAGTGCGGAAGTCATGGACACCTACGTGAAAAGCTGCGGTAAGCATTGGGGCACAGTTCCATGGGTCTGTCTGCAGTTCAGAAGTCAGGAAAGTAACTCCTTGTATTTCGAGTAAGGGTTTGCTAAAAACTCTGCTCTGCAACACTTATGGAGAGATTGAGAATCCTTAGAAGCTGTGGGAGATAATTTTTATTTTTTAATTTGATTTATATGCCGCCCTTCTCCGGAGACTCAGGGCGGCTTACAATGCGCTAAGCAATAGCCTTCATTCTTTTGTATATTTATACAAAGTCAGCTTATTGCCCCCACAAACTGGGTCCTCAATTTACCTACTTTAGAAAGGATGGAAGGCTGAGTCAACCTTGAGCCTGGCGAGATTCGAACCTGCAGTAATTGCAGGCAGCTGGTCTTAATAACAGGGTGCTTTAGACCACTGTACTACCAAGGCTCTAATAGAATAAAAGAGTTGGGACAGGGGTGAATTGCTCCTGGTTCGGACCGGATTGGCTGATCCGGTAGCGATGTGTTGTGGCCCGCCAGCGGCCTGCGCGGATTGTGGCTGATCCCGACGAGGAGGCTGGTGTGGTGTCGCGCAAACAGCCTGTGCAGCCGGCACTCGAGTCGGACAGCGAGGAGGCTGAAGAGGATGTGGTGCCAGAGGCAGAGATTCAGCCAGGGCCTTCAGAACCTCCAGAGGCTCCTTCAAGTGAAGAGAGTGAAGTGGAGGAGCCTCTTCTCAATGCTCGAGCACGCAGGCAGTCAGGCAGCCAAAAGGCAGGAGTGGTTACTCAGGAGGAGGTCTCCTCGAGTGTAAGGCTTGGGGCTAATTGGCCACTCCCTTAGCCTATTTAAGTTTGCACACAGCTGGCAAACGTTGCAGGAAACAACGCATGTTCATCCGGTTGCTCGCTGAGCATTTGAGAGTGAAGTTTCCTTGCAAACCTAATTTCTGGGCTAATTGCCAACTCTTGTAAGCCTTTATCTAATCTTTGGAATTCCTGGCAGGCTGTTAAGGACATTTTTAGTAATAGCCTGCATTTGAAAAAAGACTGTTTGTAGTTAAACGGAGTTGTTCGGAGTTTTGTGTGTGCTACATTTCTTGGGTTCCGTAGCTGGGGCAGAACACGATGGTGGCGGGTGGTTCAGAGAACCGGAAGCAAAAATCCCTGCCCCCCCCCCCCGCCTGCCCATGCTCACCCAATCGCCTGGTTGCCCGCTTGCCACTGAGGCCCGCTTCCCAGCTGAGGCGCGCGATCGTCAGAGCCTTTTTTTTTTTTTTACTTTTAAAAGCATTTTTTTTTACAACCTATTCGTCCAAAGACCAGCCCCGGAATCCGGAAGAGCAACGGGCAACGATTGGCGTGCCCGGAGAGATGGCTGTGTGTGTGCCACTTCCGGCACGCGTGCCATAGATTCACCATCACTGGGTTACCACATGATGAAAGAGGAACTGTTGCAATTACCTGTCTCTCTTCTTCTTTTGATACTAAAATGGAAGAGAGAATTCATCTTAATGGCTACATCTGCTCAGGTTTATTCATTCATTCATTCATTCATTCATTCATTCATTTATTCATTTATTTATTTATTTATTGGTTCGATTTATATGCCGCTCTTCTACGGAGACTCAGGGCGGCTTACAATGCGTTAAGCAATAGCCTTCATACTTTTTGTATATACCTGCTTAGTAGGGCTTTCGCCCCTCCCCCAAAAGCGGTGTTCTTTTTTATACAAAGTCATCTTATTGCCCCCACAATCCGGATCCTCATTTTACCTACCTCGGAAGGATGGAAGGCTGAGTCTCAACCTTGAGCCTGGTGAGATTTGAACTTGCAGTAATTGCAGGCAGCTGGTGCTAGTTAACAGCGCTTTAGTCTGCTGCGTCACGAAGGTTAGAGAGGCCATTGGTTGAATATTACAGGATATTTAAAATCTCTGTGTCAACTGTCCGGCTGCTCATTGGGGAATTCATCAGTATTCTAAATATGGCTTTACTTTAATGGGTTGATTACTAATAGCCTTTTTCCAGAAATAATAAATTACCGTATTTTTTGGAGTACAAGACACACCTTTTACCCCCCCCCCCCAAAAGGGGAGGAAATTTGGGCTCGTCTTATACACTGAATGTAGCCCTGCCCACCCATTGGCCCCCACCCTATGGCCTCTGCTTCCCAGCAATTTACTTCCTTGTAGCAAGCAGCAAGAAAAAACAGCCTATTTCAGCTTCAGCACAACCTAATTAACACAAGTTGATTGTCTGTTGGATCGGCCTCCCGACTCTCAGCTGTTTCAGGCTGCAGATATTGCCATTGCCTATTGCTGTGTGGGCCTCTGCTGCTTGCTGCAAGGAGGTAAATTGCTGGGAGCAGATTTTTTTCTTGTGTTAATCAAGCTATGCTGAAAACGAAACTGAAAGTAAAGCAGGCTATTAGCTGTTTGCTGCAAGGAAGCAAAATTGCTGGGAGGCAGAGGCAGATTTCTTTTTCTTGTTTTCCTCACCAAAAAAGGAAAATGTGTTTTATGTCCGGAGCACTTTATACCTCCAAAAGTAGTGAATTTGCTCAAGGAGTAGTGGAAACAGCTTGCATGAAATCTTGGGCTAGAAATTATGGAATTTGGAACGTTCGGTACACTCTGAATTTGGTCGTTTTCTTGCAGACGTTTCATTACCCAACTAGGTAATATCATCAGTGCTATCAAAGGCCCTTGGAGATCCTTGGTGCATTCTGAGTTTGATCGTTTTCTTGCAGACGTTTCATTACCAACTAAGTAACTTCATCAGTGCTAGTAAGGACCTCACAGGTTTCTGACAAAATAATCTAACTTGCTTCAGTTTGGTTTTGATCTTCAGGAGTTATAACATTTACAAAGAGCTATGCTATTTTTTTTAAAAAGGGACGCGGTGGCTCAGTGGCTAAGACGCTGAGTTTGTCGATCGAAAGGTCAGTTCGAATCCCTAGCGCCGCATAACGGGGTGAGCTCTTGTGACTTGTCCCAGCTTCAGCCAACCTAGCAGTTCGAAAGCACATAAAAAATGCAAGTAGAAAAATAGGGACCACCTTTGGTGGGAAGGTAACAGCGTTCCGTGCGCCTTTGGCGTTTAGTCATGCTGGCCACATGACCACGGAGACATCTTTGGACAGCGCTGGCTCTTCGGCTTTGAAACGGAGATGAGCACTGCCCCCTAGAGTCGGGAACGACTAGCACGTATGTGCGAGGGGAACCTTTACCTTTACCTATGCTAATTTTGTTTTGTTGTTTTAATTTTCAGCTGGGTATTGTGTGATCACATATATACTTGGAGTTGGGGACAGGCATCTGGATAACCTTTTGCTCACCAAGACAGGTAAAGAATTCACTTTTTGGGGGAGGGGGGGCAAATGTTGGGGCATCTTCCCTGTGCGAGAAAACCATGTCCTTTTGAAATTGTGTCTTTCCCTACGAATGCAAGTCTCATTAAAGCGATATTAAGACTGTTACGAAATTGCCTGAAACTATTGGAGTCGCATAGCATAAAAAAAATATTGCACGATTTTGCAAAGGAGGCAGAATTAACAAGCCATAACTTGTGGATTTAACCATCCCAACATCTTAACAAAACGGGACGGTTGTAGCGTTCAGCCAGCAAACATTTGCAGTTTCATTTCCATTTTGCTAAATGCTTTATTTGGTCACTGTTATTCATTTTATACGATTTCCCTGCCAACCCCGTAGTGTGATTTGGGGCAGGGACAAAACACACACAAAGGATGAAATTGCAATCAAAGGATGAAATTGATAAATAAGATGTCATCCCACCCCCGTTGGAGTCGGAATCTGTGGGGGAAGATGAGCTGGAACAGGAGCCGACATGGATCGAGAGGGCGGCTCCATTGGCCTTGGAGAAAACTGGGGAAGGGCAGAGTCAGTATGGGGAGGGCTGTTTAGGATTCGAAAGGCCTGCAGACAGGGAGGAGCAGGAGAGACAGAACTCAGGCGAAGAGCAAAGACCACCCCCTCCTGATCCTAGAGCACGGAGAGAAGAGAGAAGGCGAGAACAACGCAAATCTCTAGGTGAAAACAGTGTTGGACTTTTGAGTTGGGCTCTTCATAGCTCAGATCATCCTGGCTGTGTTCACATACCATGCAAAACCGGATCAGTGACAAACTGAGGAGCTGCACTTCAAGACTATGTCAAAAACTTGGTTATCTGTCTGAAACAATGGAAGGATTGATACTCCGTGCATTTGGCGCGCACTGTGCATGTATTTGGCGCGCACAACGCATGCACAGTCAGCAAATCAGTGGCAAACTGGGGAAGATTTCACCACTGGCATAAAGGACATAAAATACAGATCATGTTGTCATTTTGCTAGGCATCTGGACTCCCGGTAGACCAGACTTATAGATGTTAAAAGGAAGGAATTGTACGACAAGAACTTAATAGAAAGGGAACTCGGCTAGGAGAAAAATCAGATTAATATCATAATTGAAGATCCGACGGAAAGGAAATCCTGCTTTCTAGTGAATCTAAATTTGTTTGTTGTTAAATCGCGTGGCACAGCTGTTCCCCCTCCTCGCTGTTCTACTGAACTTCCCAAGCCTCCTTTTTCTTTGCTAAGTGGGTTTTTGGTGCGTATTGTGTATGTGCATGCACGCATACAAAATGTGCATGCATGCAGCATGCAAAATGTGCATGCAGACCATGCAAAATGTGCATGCACGCAGCATGCAAAATGTGCATGCACGCAGCATGCAAAATGTATATGCACGCAGCATGCAAAATGTGCACACATCATGCATGCAAAATGTGCATGCGCACATGCAAAAATGCACATGCAAAATGTGCATGCGCACACATGCAAAATGTGCATGTACATGCATGATGCGTGCATTTGGCATGCAGTGCACATGTGTGTGCAGCATACGTTTGGCACGCACCACACATGTGTGTGCACCGTGCATGCATTTGGCATGCACCGTGCATGCGCGGGCAGTGAACCGGTGGCAAAATAGGGAAGATTTCACCACTGGCATAAAGGACATAAAATACAGATCATTTTGTCATTTTGCTAGGCATCTGGACTCCCGGTAGACCAGACTTATAGATGTTAATAGGAAGGAATTGTACGACAAGAACTTAATAGAAAGGGAACTCGGCTAGGAGAAAAATCAGATTAATATCATAATTGAAGATCCGATGGAAAGGAAATAACCTCTTTATTCAGTCTTGACTAATATTATGGTCAATACTTAATTATCTACGGCTAATGCATGCTTATTAAACATGCACTGTATTTGGAAGGCAGCAGAGCGTATAATAGCTACCGTTTGTCGATACGTCTTTAACAATCTTACAAACCCAGCGATATAATTAACAGATCTCGAAATTGTGTGTGTGTGTGTTTGTGTATGTGCGTCTGTCAAGTGCCAATTAGCTATCTTATTTTGTAAAGAAGAAATTAGGCAGATTGGAAATGGTGCCGGCGTTATTATAAATCTTTTTAGGAGGTTTATTTTCTTCGGCCCATCTGCCGATGTCTCAGAAACGTTGGCTTGGAGGACTTAACGGCGGTGATCCAATTGTCGCTGCAAATGTTTTTCGAACTGCTGACACCAGTTGCGCCAAACATGTGTTTATCATCCTCTTTGCACAATGATTAAGTCTGTTTAACACAGTGAATCTGGTTCCTCCCTCCACCCGTTCACTGGTTTTGAAGAAGAACAAATTCAAATTCAAATCTTTATTGTCAGTGCACAACATATGTACAGTGAGATTGGTTGAGCTCCCTCAGTGCACCTACCCCCCCCAACACAATACAACTCACAGTGAAGAAAGAAAATCCCTAAATCATATTCACAAAACACCCAGTCCTATTGCACCAGTGTGAACATGTTACACATTGCGCCAGCCCTGCAGTCCATCATACTACGTAGTTACGAAGCTATTTCTCATTCAGGAATCTGACAGTCCACAGATAAAAACTGTTCTTCAGCCTGTTTGTGCAGCTGGCTATGCTTCTACATCTCCTTCCCGATGGTAGGAGGGTAAAGAAGTGGTGACTAGCAGTGAACAAGTTGGACCCACCAGAAGAAAACTGTGTTTCACCTAATTAAGAACCATATTATTGACTTAGGAGCTGTAGAGATTCACAACCGTGGCAAGAGAGGTCGTAAAAAGGGGCAAAACTGACTTTAACAAATGTCTCACTTAGTGTTGTAGCCCGCCAGCAGAGCTGGAGGCAGACTCGGACAATGAGGAGGTTGGGGAGAAACTTGGGCCAGTTCTGGAGTCTCGGGAAGGCTCTGATGGATGCTCGGCGTCGGACACAGAGATAGAGCTAGGGTCGTCCGACATTTCCCAGCCAGAGAGGCAGCTGCCTTTGGAGGCTGATATGAGTGAGGAGGAAGGACAGCTGGGGCCTGTTCCAGATGCGGGTATGCACAGAGCAGATAGGAGAGGTGAACAACGGATGACAATGAGCCGGCTCGGGAAGCAAAACAACCGTGGACGCTGACTATGCCCCTCCCTGGCTGGGGAATAAATAGGAGGAAAGAGGCATGGTTTGGTTGTCACAGACAACCGTTCACATTTCTGGAAACTTCGTTCCTTGTGTGTTTTGTGCGACAAAGACTGCCTTGCCAGAGCTGAGGTTTATTTATTTCTCTGTTTGAAGTGACTTACCGTATTTTTCGGAATATTAGACGCACTTTAGTTTTTGGGGAGGAAAATAAGAAAAAAGCTGATTGGTGGGTGGATCGTCCTCCCGGAATACCCCCAATCAGCTGTTCCCAGAGGTGAATTTTAGCAACAGGTTCCTTGGTTGTGAGCTCTGTGCCTTGCTTTTTTTTTTTTTTTTTTGCTTTTTTTTCTGCCTCTAAAACTTCTGAAACTCCATTTCAGAAAAAACTTTCTTTTCTGCCACTGAAAGCCTCCGAAACAGTTTCAGAAAAAAAAGCCTCTGAAGCTCTGTTTGGAGGCTTCTTTTCTGAAGCTCTGTTTGGAGGCTTTTTTTCTGAAGCTGTTTGGAGGCTTCTTTTCTGAAGCTCTGTTTGGAGGCTTCTTTTCTGAAGCTCTGTTTGGAGGCTTCTTTTCTGAAGCTCTGTCTGGAGGCTTCTTTTCTGAAGCTCTGTTTGGAGGCTTTTTTTCTGAAGCTCTGTCTGGGGGCTTCTTTTCTGAAGCTCTGTTTGGAGGCTTCTTTTCTGAAGCTCTGTCTGGGGGCTTCTTTTCTGAAGCTCTGTTTGGAGGCTTCTTTTCTGAAGCTCTGTTTGGAGGCTTTTTTTTCTGAAGCTCTGTCTGGGGACTTCTTTTCTGAAGCTCTGTTTGGAGGCTTTTTTTCTGAAGCTCTGTTTGGGGGCTTCTTTTCTGATACTTTTTTCAGCCTCTGAAGCCTCCATTCAAGAAACTGGATGGGGCTACATTCAGAGTATAAGATGCACCCAGATTTTCACCCTCTTTTTTTGGGGAAAAAGGTGCGTTTTATAATCAGAAAAATACGGTAATTTGCAGCCTCCTGGCTGGGAGCTCACAGCCTTGCATTTATCATAAGGAACTGATAAGGACTATTGTTTCAGTTAACTCCTTGCAGGACTCTTGCCTGGACTTTCTGTTGGTGAATGCAGTTCATTCCCAAGACGTAAATAAAGAGGGTTTTTTTTGTTTGCGGGGAGCCTGTTTCCTGCTTCTGCAAAGGGTCAGAACACTTAGCAACAGAGATTTTAGACTCAATTGTCATCCTAATTCGAGGATTACCTGTACAGGGATAAGCAGGACAAGGCTAAACTATATGAGTTATCGAATTCGTCCTTTTATCTCCTGTTGAGAACTTTCTTAAAAGCCCATCAGAGATATAATTTCTGCTGTGCGGGATCCAACTTCCTACACGGACATATTTCACCCCGCATTCATTTATCTAACAGAAATTCCCAGCATTCATTCCATACGGTTTGATTTAAAGATGAGATTTTATTTTTATTTTTAAAAGCAGAATCCCACAAGAATCAAGTCTGTTGCACCATATGGAACTGCCTTGGGTTACTTTCGCTATCGCTCAAAAAAGAAAAAAAAGAAAAAAAATCCGGTAAAGGATATTACTCACACAAAGCACAGCGCATAAAACAAAACCGTTTCCAACCAGCAGGCTTTGATCTATGTTGTAAAATCACACGAGTTCTTTAATTACGAACATTTAGAGAGATTCTTCTCACTGCTAATTTATGTTGAGCCCGTCCTCATGATAAGTCTAGATATCCATGCTTTTTATATGGGGGGGGGAAAAAAGAAAAAGGAAGACAACAGAATAAGTCCTGAGACTGTAATTATACTTCTCATCCAGCTCGGTACGGTGCGAATCAGAGCCGTTAATTAATCTTAGGGATATATTTGCATATGTAACTGGCACGGTAGATCTTGGGCACCGATACATTTCCAAAGCCATCAGATCAGCATGAACGACTTGTCGCAGAAGAGGGGGAAAAACGGGTGAAATGCTCCCGGTTCGGACCGGATTGCCCGATCCGGTAGCGATGGAGGCGGGTGGTTCGGAGAACCGGTAGCAAAAATCCCTGCCCCCCCCCCCCATTGCCCAGCTGAGCCGCGCAATCATCAGAGGCTTTTTTAAAAAAAATTAAAAGCATTTTTTCTACAACCTCTTTGGCCGAAAAAAATGCTTTTAAAAGTAAAAAAAAAAAAGCCTCTGATGATCGCGCGGCTCAGCTGGGATCATCAGAGGCTTTTCAAAGCATTTTTTCTACAACCTCTTCAGCCGAAGAGGTTGTAGAAAAAATGCTTTTAAAAGTAAAAAAAAAAAAAAAAAAAAAGTTGGCCATGCCCACTCAGTCATATTACCCCCACACACACACCAAGCCACACTCGCAGAACCGCTAGTAACAAATTTTACATTTGCGTCCCTTTTACAGTTGCGTCCCTTTCTAGATCGGGACTCCCTACACACGGTCACTCATGCCCTCGTCACCTCTCGTCTGGACTATTGTAACGCTCTCTACATGGGGCTCCCCTTGAGGTGTACTCGGAGGCTCCAACTGGCGCAGAGTGCGGCCGTGCGGGTGGTTATGGGAGCATCATGGAGCTCCCATGTAACACCTCTCCTGCGCGAGCTGCACTGGCTCCCGGTGGTCTTCCGGGTGCGCTTCAAGGTTCTGGTTACCACCTTTAAAGCGCTCCATGGCTTAGGACCTGGTTATCTACGGGACCGCCTGCTACCACCAATAGCCTCCCACCGGCCAGTACGCTCCCATAGAGAGGGGCTCCTCCGGGTGCCGTCGGCCACACAATGTCGACTGGCGGCCCCTAGGGGGAGAGCCTTCTCTGTGGGGGCACCTACGATCTGGAACGAGCTCCCCCCGGAGATACGGAGGATCCCGGATCTGCGCACCTTCCGCCGCGCGCTTAAAACGTTTTTATTTCATCAAGCTGGCCTGGCCTAAATCATCTCCTTTTTAAAATTTTTAAATTTAAATGTTAAACACTAATTTTAATTTGTTTAATTATGGGATATTTTTAAAATTTAGCCGAATTGTTTAATCTGTTTTAATCTATTTTAAATTTTGTATTTCTGTGTTTTATCTTTTGGCTGTTCACCGCCCTGAGTCCTTCGGGAGAAGGGCGGTATAGAAATTTAATAAAATAAAAATAAATAAATAAATAATAATTTCACCACTGGGGAAAAAAGTTAAAAGGAGCCTCCATTCTTAATCTTAACCCATCACTGGAGGCTTTTAAGAAGAGACTGGACAGCCGTTTGTCCAGAACGGTATAGGGTAGTGGTGGCAAACCTTTTACTCACTGAGTGCCGAACAGGTATGCACTTCGTGCACTTTGCACGCATGCGTGCTATCCACACTAACAGGCATCTCCTCCCCATGCGCTGCGCTGGCAACTGCACCATCTGTGCATGCACACAGATTTTGTACGCGCCCCCCATGCTCTGTGCGCGCAACCACACTGTCTGCTCATGTGCATGGCTATTGTTTTTGGTGTTTTTTTTTTTTTTAATTTGATTTATATGCCGCCCTTCTCCGAAGACTCAGGGCGGCTTACAAGGCGTTAAGCAGTAGCCTTCATCCTTTTGTATATTTATACAAAGTCAGCTTATTGCCCCCACAAACTGGGTCCTCATTTCACCTACCTTAGAAAGGATGGAAGGCTGAGTCAACCTTGAGCCTGGTGAGAATTGAACCTTCAGTAATTGCAGGCAGCTGTGGTTTTTTTTGTTTTGTTTTTTTAATTTGATTTATATGCCGCCCTTCTCCGGAGACTCAGGGCGGCTTACAATGTGCTCAGCAATAGCCTTCATCCTTTTATATATTTATACAAAGTCAGCTTATTGCCCCCACAAACTGGGTCCTCATTTCACCTACCTTAGAAAGGATGGAAGGCTGAGTCAACCTTGAGCCTTGGAGAGATTCGAACCCTGCAATAATTGCAGGCAGCTGGTCTTAATAAGCTTAATAACAGGGTGCCTTAAACCCCTGTACTACCAAGGCTCTTCTATGCGCTGCATGCACAACTGCACCATCTGTGCATGCACATGGCTTCTGCAAGGCCACCCATGCGCCGTGCGCGCAGCCACAACATTTGCCCATGCGTGCAGGGTTTCGCACGGCTCCCCCCCCGTGCGCTGTGTATGCCATCGCACCATCTGCACATGAGCACGGTTTTCACGCGTGCAATGCATGGGCATGAATGCTTTCTGCGCATATGCACGCTGTACGCAAGTACCCGCACATGTATGTGCAGGAGAGGTCTGAAGACCCGCTGGGTCTCCCGAATTGCACGCGTGTGCACCGGAGGCCCACACACCAGGTGGGGTGCACATGTGCAGCAGCAGGTGAGTTGGGCGACAGCTCGTGTGCCCGGAAAGATGGCTCTGCGTGACACCTCTGCATGTGATAGGTTCGCCATCACGGGTATAGGGTGTACTTTTTTAGCAAGGGTTGGACTAGAAGCCTTGGTACTACAGTGGTTTAAAGCACCCTGTTATTAACACAGCTGCCTGCAATTTACTGCTGGTTCGAATCTCTCCAAGGCTCAAGGTTGACTCAGCCTTCCATCCTTTCTAAGGTAGGTGAAATGAGGACCCAGTTTGTGGGGGCAATAAGCTGACTTTGTATAAATATACAAAAGAATGAAGGCTATTGCTTAACGCACTGTAAGCCGCCCTGAGTCTCCGGAGAAGGGTGGCATATAAATCAAATTTAAAAAAAAAAAAAAAAAGAAGACCTCCAAGGTTCCTTTCAACCCTGTTATTATATTTCTGCAGGTTTTGCACCCCTTGCTTAAGGAGATGGGATTGGAGAACTAAAGTTACACGAAAAGTGTAAGGTGTAGGACAGAGGTCTTCAAACTTGGCAGCTTTAAGACTTGTGGACTTCAACTCCCAGAAGTTGAAGTCCACAAGTCTTAAAGGAGTTAAGTCCACAGTTGAAGTCTGGGAGTTGAAGTCCACAAGTCTTAAAGCTGCCAAGTTTGGGGACCCCTGGTGTTGGAGAACCAGATGGCCTTGCATATTCTTCTTGGAGGGTTTTGATCGGAGACCCACCCCTGGTGTTGCAATCTCTCAGTTTCTGCAAACAAACCCAGTTTCCCTGCTGAGAATCCACACCACAATTCTGCCAAATTAATCACGGCCACACCGTGCCCTCTGCAGCGTTCTTTTGCTGCTTTCCAAAGAAAAGGAGACAGCAGGAACGCTCAATTCTCATGGTGCTGTTGCGATCAGCATCTGAAGTAGCATTACATCAGATAACATAGCAGACGGTGCATTCATCAAGCCCGGCATTGTCCCACAGAGAGGGCCTCCTCAGGGTGCCGTCGGCCAGACAATGTCGGCTGGCGACCCCCAGGGGGAGAGCCTTCTCTGTGCTGGCACCTACCCTCTGGAACACTGTACCCCCAGAGATACGAGTGATCCCAGACCTCCGGACTTTTCGTCGGGCCTTTAAAACCTACTTTTTTCAGTTAGCCGGGCTGTCCTGATTTTATGATGGGTTTTTAAAATTTGAAATTGGTTTTAAATTGAAATGTTTTAAATTATGGGCCAAATTATTTAATTATTTTAAATCTATTTTAACTTTTGTGTATAAAGTGTTTTACTTGGCTGTTCACCGCCCTGAGTCCAAAAGGAGAAGGGCGGTATAGAAATTTGAAATAAATTCATTGTTTATTCTGACTGACAATAGGATTCCCAAGCAGAACTGACTTTAATCTCATCCTGATCCTTTGAAATGGAGATCCAGAGAGCTGAAACTGGAAACAGCTGCCTGCACATATGGGCTCCTTACTACATTATTTATTTATTTTATTTTATTTTATATTTAAATTTATATACCGCCCTGCTCCCGAAGGACTCAGGGCGGTGAACAGCCAAAGGTAAAAAACATAGAATACAAACATTTAAAAGCAATTTAAAATATTTTAAACAATTTGGCCCAACAATTTAAATACCTGAACCTGAGTGGCGTAGGAGGTTAATGCTCCTACTAAGGCAGCATTTAACATCCAGCTGCCTGCAATTACTGCGAGTTCAATTCTCACCAGGCTCAAGGTCGACCCAGCCTTCCATCCTTTCTAAGGTGGGTAAATTGAGGACCCAGATTGTCGGGGCAATAAGCTGACTTTGTATAAATATACAAAAGTATGAAGGCTATTGCTTAACGCATTGTAAGCCACCCTGAGTCTCCGGAGAAGGGCGGCATATAAATCAAATTAAAAAAAAACAAAAAAATATCCCATTTAAAATTCAAATTCAAATTAAACAATTAAAGAAGTTAGGCCAGCCCGGCTTGTTGCAATAAAAAAGTCTTGAGGGCCTGGCGGAAGATACGTAAATCCAGAATCGTCCGTATCTCCGGGGGGAGCTCGTTCCAGAGGGCAGGTCTCCCACAGAGACAGCTCTCCCCCTGGGGACCACCAGTTGACATTGTTTGACCGACGGCACCCCGAAGAGCCCCTCTCTGTGGGAGCGTACTGGCCGGTGGGAGACTCTCCGTGGCAGAAGGCGGTCTCGTAGATATCCAGGTCCTAAGCCATGGAGCGCTCTAAAGGTGGTAACCAACACCTTGAGTCGCACCCGGAGGACCACCAGAAGCCAGTGCAGCTCGCGCAGGAGAGGTGTTACATGGGAGCGCCATGACGCTCCCATAATCACCCGCGCGGCCGCATTCTGGACCAGTTGGAGCCTCTGGGTGCTCTTATGGTTCTATCCTGAATAGAATTCCAGAATTAAGAGAGTTGGAAGGGAATTTGGAGTTCTTCTCGTCCAACTCACCGCTCAAGGCAGGAGACCTTACACCAGGGGTGTCAAATTGGATTTCTTCGAGGGCCGGATCAGCATTGTAGATCTCCTACTACCTCTTTGACTCCTTGGTTTGAAAATCAGCTGCTATTTTTGGGTCCATAGAAAAATAGACTTGGAAGGGAACTTGGAGGTCTTCTAGTCCAACCCCGTTTAGGCAAGAAACCCTACACCACTTCAGACAAATGGTTATCCAACCTCTTCTTAAAAACTTCCAGTGTTGGAGCATTCACAACTTCTGCAGGCAAATTGTTCCACTTATTAATTGTTCTAACTGTCAGGAAATTTCTCCTTAGTTCTAGGTTGCTTCTCTCCTTGGTTAGTTTCCACCCATTGCTTCTTGTCCTGCCTTTTGTTGCTTTGGAAAATAGGTTGACTCCCTCTTCTTTGTGGCAGCCTCTCAAATATTGGAACACTGCTATCATGTCACCCCTGGTCCTTCTTTTCATCAAACTAGACATACCCAGTGCCTGCAACCGTTCTTCATGTTTTAGCCTCCAGTTCCCTAATTTTGCTCTTCTCTGCCCTCTTTCTAGAGTCTCCACATCTTTTTTACATCGTGGCGACCAAAACTGGATGCCGTATTCCAAGTGTGGCCTTACCAAGGCCTTATAAAGTGGTATTAACACTCCACGTGATCTTGATTCTATCCCTCTGTTTATGCAGTGTACAATTGCACTAACTTTTTCGGCTGCACTGCAATAAAAATCAGGTATAGTCATGTGATGACCCCCTAATGACTGGCATGATCTACAGCTCCAGGCTCAATTGCAGTTGTAAGTCAATGACTACTTCTACTCACCTGAGCCCCTAGTAAACAGTTTTCATGCTCATTCCTGTCAGGCCTCTCTCAACTTGGATATTCAGGAAGGAAATATTTTTTTCAGAGCTTTATAACTTTAAACTGTCTCTAAATGAATGGCTGTAAGATGAGGTCTCCAGGAATTGGTTACGTCTAGTCTAAGTAAAAAGTGTGACATGATAGCCATGTTCTAATTTTTTTTTTTTTTAATTTGATTTATATGCCGCCCTTCTCCGGAGACTCAGGGCGGCTTACAATGCGTTAAGCAATAGCCTTCATTCTTTTGTATATTTTATACAAAGTCAGCTTATTGCCCCCACAAACTGGGTCCTCATTTCACCTACCTTAGAAAGGATGGAAGGCTGAGTCAACCTTGAGCCTTGGAGAGATTCGAACCAGCAGAAATTGCAGGCAGCTGTGTTAATAACAGGGTGCACTAAACCCCTGTACTATTAAGGCTCTTGATATTTGAGGGGCTTCCACAAAGGAGAATAAGAATAAGAATAATTTTATTTCTATACCGCCCTTCTCCCGAAGGACTCAGGGCGGTGTACGGCCTATTAAAAGCACAAGACAAACATCAGTTAAAATAATTTAAAATTATTAAATAATTCGGCTCAATTTAAAACCCCAGAAATTTAAAACACCCAATTTAAAATTATTATGTTGATAGCCCGGCCTGGCGGAACTACAGGGTCTTCAGTGCACAGCGAAATACCCGGAGGTCGGAGATCTTACGCATTTCCAGGGGCAGTTCATTCCACAGGGCTGGGGCTCCCGACAGAGAAGGCCCTCCCCCTGGGTGTCGCCAGCCAGCATAACTTGGCCGATAGCACCCTGAGGGGGTGGGGGGGCTCAACCTATTCTCCAAAGCCCCAGAAGGCAAGCCAAGAAGCTATGGATGGAAACTAATCAAGGAGAGAAGCAACTTGAACTTAAGGACAAATTTCCCTTTCAATTATTAGATCAATTAATCAGTGGAACAACTTGCCTCCAGAAGTTGTGAATGCTCCAACACTGGAAGTTTTTAGGAAGATGTTGGATAACCATTTGTCTGAAGTGGTGTAAGGTCTCTTGATTGAGCATGGGGTTAGACTAGAAGACCTCCAAAGTCCCTTTTAGTTCTGTTATTCTGTTATACTCTCCATCTCATTGGCTCTTCAGCTCTCTGTCTATCTGTCTATCTATGTGTCTGTCTGTCTGTCTGTCTCATCACTGGAGGTTGACAAGAACAGATTGAATGTACTACCAAGGCTCAGATTGAGCCTTGGTAGTACAGTGGTCTAAAGCACCCTGTTATTAAGACCAGCTGCCTGCAATTTCTGCAGGTTCGAATCTCGCCAAGGCTCAAAGTTGACTCAGCCTTCCATCCTTTCTAAGGTAGGTAAAATGAGGACCCAGATTGTGGGGGCAATAAGATGACTTTGTATAAATATACAAAAGGATGAAGGCTATTGCTTAGCACATTGTAAGCCGCCCTGAGTCTCCAGAGAAGAGCGGCATACAAATCAATTTTTTTTAAAAAAAAAAAAGAATGACCACTTATTTATTTCATTTATTTATTTTATTTATGTAATTTATAGGCCGCCCTTCTCCCGAAGGACTCAGGGCAGCTTACAAGAAGGAACAAAAAAAAAATTACATAAACAACAAAGCCAATTTAAAATTAGTTAAAATTAATTAAAAATGTAATTAAAATGATTAAAAATCATCCCTACGGTTCAGCCCATTTGGTGAAAAAGCCACGTCTTCAATTCGCAGCGGAAGGCGAGGAGGTCCGGGGCTGTCCTGAGGCCGGTGGGAGGCCCATTCCAGAGGGTCGGCGCTCCCACAGAGAAGGCTCTCCCCCTGGGGGCCACCCGCCGACATTGTCTGGCTGACGGCACCCTGAGGAGGCCCGCTCTGTGTGAGCGCACTGGACGATGGAAGGATGGCAGGAGATGATCCTGCAGATACCCCGGGCCTAAGCCATGTAGGGCTTTATACTTGTCCTGAATGGTATGGCGTCTCCTGCTAGAGCAGGGGGTTGGACTAGAAGGCCTCCGAGGTCCCTTCCAACTCCGTTATTCTGTTACTCTGAGTACCAAAGAGAGAGCAGAACCTCGTAAATTCCCTACACGTCGTAACTCTAATCTTTTTTCTGACGTTCCCAATGCAGGCAAACTTTTCCACATTGATTTTGGCTATATTCTGGGACGTGACCCGAAGCCTCTTCCTCCACCCATGAAGCTGAATAAGGAAATGGTGGAAGGAATGGGAGGGACGCAGAGCGAACAGTACCAGGAGTTTCGCAAGCAATGCTACACGGCGTTCCTTCATCTGCGCAGGTTAGAATTTTGTGGTTAGATAACCCGTAATCCAGTCGGTCATTCTTTCAGAGATATTTCCTTGCCGGTTTTCTCAGCTCCCTTCAGCAATCACAGACGTTTAATTGACCTCCTGGACTGGAAAATCTGGGGTCAATTCCACTGGTAAAATCTGAACCGGTTTGCTACCGGTTCGCTGGCCGTGCATGCGCACTGCGCGCCAAAAATTGCTATGTGTGTATGCGCAGGATAAAGCAGGATTTCCTGCTTTCTAGCAAAGCTAAACCCCGCTGCACAGCTGATCTTCAGAAATGCCGGTTCGGAGGAACCGATAGCTTTCTTTAACTACCAGTTTGCCTGAACCGATAGCTTTTTAAACTGCTGGTTCAACCGAACCGGTAGCTTTTTTTTTTATTACCGGTTTGCCGGAACCGGTAGTTTTTATCACTACCAGTTCCCTCGAACCGGAGCAAACCGGTAGCATTTCACCCCTGGTCCATTCAGAGATGATGTTTGTCCATCGTTTTCAAAGAGGACCTTGACATTTAACTGGTTGTGGGCTGTCCACAGTGTGTCTGCAGGTGGCTGGTCAGGCCTGTGCGCATTGGTGGGCTGCAACCGGTTTAACAACTGGTTCAGTGATTGCGTGCGCATGCACCTAAAGCGCTTGCATGCAGCGTTCAAATTACAGCAATTTGAAGCTCAGCTGCTTACTTTCTACGGCAGCCCTGATGTTGTGGTCCGCCTGCAGCCTGCAGAGCTGGCAGTGGAGTCAGACAGTGAGGAGGCTGGGGAGGAAAATGGGCCAGTCCTCGAGTCAGGGGAAGGCCCAGCCGAGGGCTCTGCGTTGGAGGCAGAGACGGGGCCAGGGTCATCGGAACAGAGAGGCAGAGGAACAGGAGGAGCCTGTTCCTAGTGCACACATGCGAAGAGCTGCCAGAAGGCAAGAGCAGCTAAAGCAAAAAGGACGACTCGGGAGTAAGGCCAGGAGATGATTGGCCCCTCCCAGAAGGCTTTAAAGAGCAGCAACGGCTCTTGGGATCTTTGTAGGAAAGCAACGTTGCTACATTTGTTTCTTGTTGGCGTCTCGTGAGGTTTTGCCAAGAAAAGCCTTTGGCAGGGTGCCAAAGAAGACAAAGGTTGGGGATAAGGCCGAAGGACTGTTTACGAAGAATTTGTTTTGGATTTAATTTGGACTAAGCTGAGAATGAAGTAATTCTCACCTGTTCTAATAAAATATGTTTGTTTAGGACTGATTGTGTCTGGTAATAACTACATGGGCCTAGGTCACAACACCTGGTAAGTAGAACACCGGAGGTGCGGAAATCAGCTGTGCCACTCGAATCAGCTGAGCCAAAGAAAAGAAGGAAATATAGGACAGGACAGAGCGGGGATGGGTGGGCGGGGCCATCTGATAATCAGAACTACCGGTTTTCCCAAACAGGTCTGAACCGGCAGCAGCCCACCTCTGCCAATGCGGACACGGAATGTTCTGCCACATGTCGGGGCAGACGTGTAGGCACTATTGTTGCAGCATTTGTAGCTCTGGCTTTGCGGAGTGCTCGCTTCTCTTCTGTGCTATGGTTGTCCTTCTGTTAGGATGGGGTAGAGGGTTGTCCCCGAACCGTGAACCAGCTCACGAGCAAACACACTAGGACTGAAATAAAACTAGGAGAGGAGTCTTGTATAAAAATATACTTTACTTCAAAATGTTTAAAAAACACTATATCTTTAAAAAGGCACATTAATAACAAAGTCTTATCTTGGTTAAATGAAGCCAGGCCATCTCCCTAAATTCCTCCCCACAATACCGAAACAGTCCACAAGAAAAAACTAACATAACATTAAGCAGCTTCGGTGTCGATACATCATCGAGGTGGTAGAAGGGCAGCAGCTAAAAGTCACCTGTGAAAAACAATTCAACCAGCAAATGTGGCTTGAAGCTTCTGGGAGGGAAACTGTCCAGCAGCAACAGTTCAGATGTTGGCTTGCGTGCTTCAACTCAGCAAAAGGCAAGCCGAAATTGGAGACTTCAAAAGGCTTCCAGCTATCTCAGCTCACAGTTGCAGCTGGCTCCGTGGGAGTATCTTTACACAGCTCTTCGGCTCCTCTTCTGCTGCTATCTCTGCTGCAGCCATCAGGACTCCTTATCTGAGTTCTCCTCCCTTCTGCAGCTCTGCTCTGGGCTCTGCATCCAGGTGCTTCAGCACTGGCTCTGCATCTAGACCTAAACAGCGTCTAGGCCCAAATAGCAAGCAGAAAGGTCCGTGCTTATATGGGGAGTTAACCTGCAATTAACTAGGGCGGGGAAGGCTTGCAGGTAATTGCAAACAGGAGATGGCTTGATTGGATCCATACTGTTTGTGGCTGATCAAGTAGCCACAGCAGTCCTGAAAACACTCGTGACACCTTCTGTCTTCAAATGTCTGGCAGCCTTGGTGGCTCAAGGTGCGCCATGTCGATCGATCTCGTGCCAGGGTTTCCCAGGAGGTGGTGTGGATATCCAGGGACTTGAAGGAGGCTTTCAGCGTGTCTTTGTATCACGTCCTTTGTCCTCCGTGCGGTCGCTTTCCTTGAGACAGCTCACCATAAAGGAGGGTCTGTTTGGTGATGCAGTAGTCTGACATCCTTGCAACGTGGCAGTCTTCCAAAAAGGGGTTCGTACAAAGACGAAGGGGGTCAACCTATTCTCCAAAGCACCAGAAGGCAAGACAAGAAACAATGGATGGAAAAACATCCATGGAGATTCTCCATCATCTGAGTCATGTTGTCCCAGAGCTGCTTTTTCAAGAGGCAAAAAAAAAAAAAAAAAAAATGATTACACTGGGATTAACAGGGAAAAAAAAATAAAGATGATTACACTGGGATTAACAGTGGCATAAAGATGATTACACTGGGATTTACAGTGGAATGATAAAAGGAAAGGTTGAATTAGATTATGTAAAAAGAAAATATATCAATGGATATAATGTATCAATTTTTATTAAGAGGTTGGACGGTATCATTTGAGAAAATGGATAGCTATAATAATTGGGATATTGTTTAAATATGTATAACAATAGTAATAATTTGAACATTTTTCACTTAAGCAAAAAATAAAGGAAAATTGAAATAATATATGATTATGATTTACAAACAAAAATGACTTAATTGGTGTTTATATAAATGGTATGGTTAAATAGATAGAATTTAGGGAAATAATTTGGGAAACTATTAAACAGCATTATTTGAATTAAGAACTATGTTTAAATGTTAAATTGCTATGTTTTTAAGATTAGTGATAAGATTTAAATTTGATAAAGTAATAATGGAATAAAGATTTAATGAGCATTATATGAAGTAATAAATAAATGTAAGGAAGTTTTAGAAATGGAAATAATTTTGGAATATAAACATGTTTGAACTGTACTGTTAATAGTGAGGATTTAGGGTAAGAATTGTGAAATGTATTATGAGGTATTAATTGAATTAAGATTTAAGGTGGGTTAATAGAAGGGTAATTATATTGATTAAGTAAACATGAGTAAACTTTTTCTAAAATGGTACTAGTTGAAATATGTGATTTAAGATTAAGAAATAAGTGTTATGGCAAAATAGAATATATAAAATTTTGTTAAAGATGACAAAAAATTGAACAAATTGATGACAAGATCAAAGCTCTGTTCCGAAAAGATGTAATTTGTATGTTTGGTGGGGGGGGGACTTTTTGCAAGAGACAGTTGGACTTTCTGTTTTTTTTTTCCTTTGAAGATGTTTTGCTTTTCATTCTAGAAGCTTCATCAAAGCTGATGAGCTTCTTGGATAAGAAGCAGGGGTGAAATGCTCCTGGTTCGGTCCAGTTCGCCTGAACCGGTAGTAAAAAAAGGCTACTGGTTCGCCGAACTGGTAGTAAAAAATGTAAAAAAAAAAAAAAAAGTTCTGGCAATCAGCTGAGCGACTCGCGATCATTAGAATTTTTTTTTTTTTTACTTTTTAGGCATTTTTTTACTATCAGTTCTCCAGCTGTGATCGTCAGAGCCTTTTTTTTAACCTTTTAAAAGCATTTTTTACAACCTATTCGCCCGAATAGGTTGTAAAAAAATGCTTTAAAAAGTTTTTTTTAAAAAAAAAATTGGCGACACCCACCCAGTCACATTACCCCCCACCACCAAGCCACGCCCACAGAACCGGTTGTAACAAATTTTACATTTCACCACTGATAAGCAGCAAAACATCTTCAAAGAAAAAAATCCCAGAAAGTCCAGCTGCCTCTTGAAAAAGCACCTTTGGAACAATGGATGGAAACTGATCAAGGAAAGAACCAAGTTAGAACGAAGGAGAAATTTCCTAACGCTGAGAAAACTTCACCAGTGGAACAGCTTGCCTTCACAAGTTGTGGGCGCAGCTATTTGTCCAGAATGATCTCCTGCTTAAGGGCAAGTTGGACTAGAAGACTCCAAGGTCTTGTTCTGTCCCCGTACCCCACACGCACCCCCACAGACGGCCCAGAGTTAATAAGCCACACGACAAAACTCTTTGATGATAAAGCTGGCAGCAACCCAGTGGCTAGCTGCCAATTCAGACTTTACTCACACAAAACAAAGATTAGACTTCCAGCATTCCGATAAAACAGGCAGAGTTTTCAACAATACAAGGATTAATCCAAATGCAGTCCGATAAAGCAGGCAAAGTCCAGTAACGCAGAGATCATGGAATATTTCCAGTTTTTGCTCGTCATAAACTGAACCGGCCACTACACCCACATTTATACCCTGTGGGGTGTGGTCCAGTGACTCAGCTAATCTCTGGCACGCCTTCCCCTCTGCTGCGCACGCTTCTCCCTGCGCCTCTGGCGAGGGTCCAGCCAGTACTTATCTCCTTCGTCACTGTCCACCTGCGGCTGCGGGGATGTGCTTGGCTCTGAGCCTATCATTTGGCCTTCGGTGTCCTCCAGAGGCATTGTCAGAGAGGAGGGTCCTGGAGAGGGAGGCCTTGCCAACTCCTCCCCCTCACTCTCAGAGTCTGCATCTGTCGATAGCCCAGGCTCAGGCAACAGAGCCACAACAGGTCTCTTCCATCTCAGTTATTCTTATTCTGTACTTGATCAAAAGGTCGGCAGTCCAGCGGTTCGAATCCCTAGTGCCGCGTAATGGGGTGAGCTCCCGTTCCTTGTCCCAGCTTCTGCCAACCTAGCAGTTCGAAAGCACGTAAAAAATGCAAGTAGAAAAATAGGGACCCCCTTTGGTGGGAAGGTAACAGCATTCCGTACGCTTTTGGTGTTTAGTCATGCTGGCCACATGACCACGGAGACGTCTTCGGACAGCGCTGGCTCTTCGTCTTTGAAACAGAGATGAGCACCGTCCCCTAGAGTCGGGAATGACTAGCACATATGTGCAAAGGAAACCTTTACCTTTTAACAGAATAATGGAATAATGGAATAACAGAGTTGGAAGGGTCCTTGGAGGTCTTCTAGTCTGCAAACAAAACTGATAAGTAAAATAAGATACCATAATTTTGCAGTTTCCATCAACTAGCCAAATTCATTCGCTCGGAGAAAAGCTAAGGATGATGACCCAAAAAAGTTGAAAAATTGTTACAGAAAAAGGGGATGGAAAGCCAATTCCATCCCAACATTATTGCCAGCTGGTTTCGGACAAGCAAAGTCAACGGAGGAGGCCAGATTTGCTTAACGGACCACATGATCCACTTAGCAACTGTGGCAAAAAAAAGGCCGTAAAAGGAGACAAAATTCACATAACGACTGTCTCGCTTACCAATGGAAACTGTGGCCGTACGTCGAGGACTATCTGAACGGCAACAGTGAAGACAATATAGCTAGGAGATGGCGAAAGCAAATGTATATTTATTCATTTTTTATTTATTCCTTAAATTGGTTTGCCGTCCGGCGATGAGTCGCATTCGCTCGGTGGGTCTGAGAGTCGGAAACAAATTTTAATAGGTAGTAAGAGGAACAGGTGAAAAAGCATTTTGGATCTAACATTTGCAGCCTGATTGCCTTTGAAATATGACCACTAACGTAAAGACATGCTAGTGAGCCCCCCTTTCTCTCCTGCTGGCCTGAACTGAACGGGAATGGAAACGGGCTAGACATCTTTATGGGTGCTTTATGATGTATGGGGAATAAAATGCACAAAAGTGGGGAATATTAACGAAAATAATGGGAAGGGAAATATGCTTCCAAGGCACGCTCGCTGAATTCACTTGAACCAGGGGGAGGGAAGCTGGCTTGGGTTGGTGGGAGGAAAGAAATAGAGATAGCACAGAAGCAGATGCAGGCCGTCCTCGAACTTACGACCGCAAATGGGAGCCAACAACATTTCTGCCGTTAAGTGAGTTTTGCCCCATTTTGCGAACTTTCTTGCCATTGTGGTTAAGTGAATCCCTGCAAGTTGTTCAGTTAGTGACATGGTTGTTAAATGAATCTGGCTTCCCCCACCCCCACCCCTTGCGTTTGCTCATCAGAAGGTCGCCAAAGGGGATTGCGTGACCCTGGGGACACTGCAACCGTCATAACTACGAGTCGCTTTCCAAGTGTCTGAATTTTGATCATGTGATCAAAAGGTCGTAACTGTGGAAAATGAACCTAAGTCATTTTTTTTTTCAGTGCTGCTGTAATTTTGAACCGTCACTAAATGAACTGTTGTAAATTGAGGACACCCTGTACTTGACCTGAAGCCTCCAATGGATTGGATGGTTATGAAACATGTACAGGTACTTGTTGTGGCCCGTCAGCGGTCTGTGCAGCTAGTAGCTGATTCCGACAGCAAGGAGGCTGGTGTGGTGCTGCGCCAGCAGCCTGTGCAGCTGGCGCTCGAGTCAGACAGTGAGGAGGCTGGAGAAGATGTGGTGCCAGAGGCGGGGATTCAGCCAGAGCCTTCAGAACCTCCAGAAGCTCCTTTAAGTGAAGAGGATGAAGAGGAGGAGCCTCTTCTCGATGCACGGGCGTGCAGAGCTGCCAAAAGGCAGAAGTGGCTCCTCAGGAGGGGGGTCTCCTCAAGAGTAAGGCTTGGGGCTAATTGGCCACTCCCTTAGCCTATTTAAGGAGGAATGCCGACTAAAGCAATTTGCAAGGAACAACTTCGTTCACTCTCCTTCATGCCTTGATCTTAGTTCTCTTATCAGTTTCCTGCAAATTGCTTCTGGGCTTTCTGCCAACCATAGTAAGATTACGATTATTTATTCTTTGGATTCTTGTAGTCTGTTAAGAAAGTTAATTAACAGCCTTTTTTTTTGAAAAAGACTGATTTAATTTAGTAAACTAAGGTTTGTACAGACTTTGTGTGTGCTGCGTTCTTTGGGGTCCGTAGCTGAGGCAGAGCAGTACTCCTCGACTTGCAAATATTCATTTAGTGACCGAAGTTACAACGGCGCCGGAAAAAAAGTGACTTATTACTGTGTTTCACGCTTACGACCGTTGTAGCGTCCCCAATGGTCATGTGATCAAAGTTGGCAACTGACTCATATTTATGACTGTTGCAGAGACCCAGGGTCCACAATTGAGCCCAACATTTCTCTTGCTAAGCAAGACAGTTGTTAGGCGAGTTTTGCCCCGTTTTATGACCTTTCTTGCTATGGTTGTTAAGCGAATCACTGCAGTTGTTAAGTTAGTAACATGAATCTGACTTCCCCTTTGGCTTTGCTTGCCAGAAGGTCGCAAAAAGTGATCACATGACTCCCGGGACACTGCAACCGTCATAAATATGAGTCGAGGGTCTGAATTTTGATAACATGACCATGGGGAAGTTGCAGCGCTGAGAATTGGTGCCGTTGTAACTTCGAAGGGTCACTAAATGCACTGTTGTAACTCAAGGGCATTTGCATAACTACAGATCATCATCTTCCTTTAATGACCCCCTAATTCCTTTGCGGGATGGAGTCTGGGCAACTGAATGGAGATGAGTGTTTACTGGCCGGATGCCCTTCCTGTTGCCAATGGGGAGCTTTCCTCAGCAGATATATTTTCATTGTGTCCAGAGAGAGAAACATCTGCCTCTACCTAGGATCGAACTCACACACAAGGGTGAAATGTAAAATTTGTTACTATCGGTTCTGTGGGCGTGGCTTGGTGGGGGGGCTAATGTGACTGGATGGGCGTGGCCAACTTTTTTTTTTTTTTAACTTTTCAAAGCATTATTTCTAATGCTTTGAAAAGCCTCTGCCGATCAGGCAACTCAGCTGGGATCGTCAGAGACTTTTCAAAGCATTTTTTTTAACCACCTCTTCGGCCAAGAGGCTGCAGAAAAAAAAATGCTTTGAAAAGCCTCTGACGATCCCAGCTGAGCCGCGCGATCATCAGAGGCTTTTTTTTTTTTTTTTTACTTTTAAAAGCATTTTTTCGTCGGAAGAGGTTGTAGAAAAAATGCTTTTAAAAGTAAAAAAAAAAAAAAAAAGCCTCTGATGATCATGCGGCTCAGCTGGGCGTGCCCCCCCCCCCCGCGCAGGGATTTTTGCTACCGGTTTTCCGCCATCGCTACCAAATCGGGTGATCCAGTCCGAACAGGGAGCATTTCACCCCTGAACTCACAGGCTCCTGTTTGGGAGGCGAGAATTCCACTCTCTAGGCCACCGCACAACTCATTTGCACAGATGTACTGTGAGAATCATTAGCAGGAACCGATTTAACCCTCTCCCATCCAACCAGTCTTTTCTTGCTTCCTTGCCTCTTTGACCTCTGGAATGCAGCCCCTCCCTTCTGGGAATCCAGTCTCCGTTCCACCCAGGGGTGGGTTCTAAATTTTTTTACTACCGGTTCTGTGGGTGTGGCTTATTTTGTGGGCGTGGCTTGATGGCCATGTGACAATTCTTTAGGATTTAGCAGAGGTACTGGTCTACCAGGCTTTTAACTGTATAGCTGTACCGGTCTACCCATTTGGTTTTGGAGGCACCGGTCTACCCATTTGGTTTTGGAAGCACCGGTCTACCCATTTGGTTTTGGAGGTACTGGTCTACCACCACACTGCCTTTTAACACTGATCAGCTGTAGGGCGGCCATTTGAAGCCCCGCTTCAAAGAGTTTAAACAGTTTTTTTTCCTTCTAGCCGATGAGCTAGGACTCAGGAGGCAGCAATAGATTGGGGGTGGGGCCAAATAAAAGGTTAGAATAACGCGGGGAAGGAAGGCCCATCTCCCGAACAAAGAGAACCGGTTCGGTGATGTCATATCGTCACTGCTACCGGCTCGGCCGAACCGGGCTGAATCAGGAGGAACCCACCACTGGTTCCACCTCACTCTGAGTTTTTATACACCACTTCTGCCTCCAGCTTTGGAGTTACACTTTAGTAACTAAAATTCGTGTATTTTATGGATTTCAATATTCTCAATATTCTCCTCCCCATTTTTGTTTTAAGCAAACTCGACTTACAGCAATTCACTTAATGACCATTTGAAATTACAGCGGAACTAACGACCGTTTTTTCACATTTGTGACCGTTGCAGCCTCTCTGTAATCGCGTGATCAAAATTCAGACGCTCGGCAACCAGTTCATATTTATGACGGTCGCAGTGTCCCGGGGTTACATGATCCCCTTTTGCGACCTTCTGACAAGCAAAGACCAGATTCACTTAACAATTGTATTTCTAGCTTAACAGGTGCAGTGATTCCCTTAACAACTCTGGCAAGAAAGGTTGTAAAATGAGACAAAACTCACTTAACCAATGTTTGGTTTAGCAGTAGAAAGTTTGGGCTCAATTGTGGTCATAAGTCGAAGACTACCTGCATTCCAGTGGTGAAAGGTAAAATTTGTTACTACCGGTTCTGTGGGCGTGGCTTGGGGGGGGGTAATATGACTGAGTGGGCATGGCCAACTTTTTTTTTTTTTTACTTTTAAAGCCATTTTTTAAACCATTTCAACCTCTTCGGCTGAAGAGGTGGTAAAAAAAATGCTTTTAAAGCCTCTGACGATCCCAGCTGAGTTGCCTGATCGGCAGAGGCTTTTTTTCCTTTTAAAAACATTTTTTCTATAACCTCTTCGGCCGAAGAGGTGGTAGAAAAAATGCTTTTAAAAGCCTCTGATGATCCCAGCTGAGCCGTGCAATCATCAGAGGCTTTTTTTTTTACTTTTAAAAGTATTTTTTTTTCTGCCAAAGAGGTTGTAGAAAAAATGCTTTTAAAAATTAGAAAAAAAGGCTCTGATGATTGCGCAGCTCAATGGGCAATGCAGGGGGGCAGGGATTTTTGTTACCGGTTCTCCGAACCACCTGCCTCCATCGCTACTGGATCGGACAATCTGGTCCGAACCGGGAGCATTTCACCCTGCTGCATTCCATCACAATGATAAAACAGCAGCTGGACCAAATACTCCCCCCCCCAAAAAAAAAAAATTAGAAATGAAGTTGAAATGTTCCTATGCGAACACAAGATGGCACATGGCTGCTATCAATGCTATAAAATCCTTCTGCCAGGATACCAAGATGCCGGATAAAGCTTTCAATATATTATTGCAGGCTGGAAGAGAGAATAAATGATTATTTTCTCAAGCACAACCTGAGGATATGCATAAAAGCCTTACGTGTGCCTACAGAAAAATTAAAGAGAGGAAGTGCTTAACGCACATAGAAAAGTACAAGAATGAGCAACAAGAATGATTAGGGGGCTGGAGCAGTGGTGGTTGCTACCGGTTCATCCCGGATTGGGCAAACTGGTAGTGGCGGCGGTGGGAGGCTCCGCCCACCAACCCGGATGCTTCTGTGCATGCGCGAGAGCGCACGAGCAAACCGGTAGCCAACTAAATTGAAACCCACTATTGAGCTGGAGGATAAAACATACAAAGGACGGTTGCAGGAATTGGGGGTGTCTAATCTGATGAAAAGAAGGACTAGGGGTGACATGATAGCAGTGTTCCAATATTTGAGGGGCTCCTACAAAGATGAGGGGGGGGTCAAACTATTTTCCAAAGCACCAAAAGGCAAAACATGAAACAATGGATGGAGACTAACCAGGGAGAGAAACAACTTAGAATTAAGGAGGAATTTCCTAACGGTGAGAGCAATCAACCCATGGAAACAGCTTGGTCTTCGGAAGTTGTGGGTGGTCCATCCCTGGAGGTTTTCAAAAAGAGACTAGAGTAGACAATCATTTATCTGAAATGGTGGAGAGTCTCCCGTTCGAGCAGAGGGGTTGGACTAGAAGACCTCCAAAGTCCCTTCCAACTCTGTGTCAATGCAGAAGCTGACCGGGCCGAAGCCATCTTGGAGCTTCCGGGTTGCCACACTGGAGCGAGGGATAGGGAGCGGCGATTAGAGATAGCTAGGGGTTGTGTAGTCAAAATAAAATACGTTCTCCTGGGAACCAAGGATATTCCCACAGGTGGTTGGAGAAAGGAGGAGTAAAGTTACCAGACCAGCAAATGCTGCATTGATTGGGCCATGTGATTGATTGGTTGGGATTGGAGGGGGAAACTTTTACTTTTAATCAGGCGAAAACTGAGGGGCCCTTCAGAGTTGGTTTTCACCAGATTGTTGTGGCTCCGTTACCTGAGCCTGTGTCATCGGCAGGAGAGGACTCTGAAAGTGAAGGAGAGGAGTTGGCAAGGCCTCCCTCTCCAGGACCCTCCTCTCTGGCAATGCCTCCGGTGTCCTCCGAAGGGCAAGAGATAGGGCCGGGGCCAAGCACTTCCACGCAGCCGCAGGTGGACAGTAATGATGATGATGAGTCTTGGCTGGATCCTCGGCAGCATCGCAGAGATAAGTGTGCGCAACAGAAGAAGAGGCGTGCCAGGGATTAGGCTGAGTCATTGGACCACACCCCACAGGGTATAAAAGGGGGTGTGGTGGCCGGTTCAGCTCTGTGACAAGCAAAAAACGGATATCGGACAACCTTCTTTGTATTTACTGGACTTCGTTGATTATTGTGTATTGGCTTTGTTCCCGGACGAAGGGAGAAACTCTCCCCTCGTGAGTAAAGAATACCTGGCAGCCAGCCACTGAGTTGCTGCCAATTCTGATACCGGATAAACTGTTGTCGGCTGAGTTCTTTAATTGTTGCCTGTCTGTGAGGATGCATGTGTGAGATGGGGACAGAACACAGATCTGTGCCAGTTTGATATTTCCAATAAAGCTGTTGTTTGAGGAATCTACCTGCCTCGGAGTTCTTGCATGCAATGGATTTATTACTTGGAACCCTGACGCACTGTTGTTCTGTTATTCTATCTTTGGTTGTTTTTGTTTTGTAAAGTACCATATTTTTCAGAGTATAAGACGCACCTTTTTTCCCCTAAAAGTGGGTGAAAATTTAGGTGTGTCTTATAGACCAAATACGGGCATTTTTGGCCTCTCGAACACTCCGCGCGTCACATTTTCCTCCTCCCCGGCCCCCAGAATCACTGCTTTGCATGGCCTGTTTTCATCAAAAATGGGCTCGTTTTTGCCATAAACAGCTTGGGAGCTGAAAATCAGGTCCGTTTTTGGGCAAAAATGGGCCCTTCTTTGCCAAAAACGTGCCATGTGGAGCACTGCAGAGTGTTTCTGAGGGCCTTGGAGGGTGAAAATCCAACTCGCGGAAGCCAAAAAATATTTTCTTTCTTGTTTTCCTCCTGTAAATTTAGGTGTGTCTTATAGTTCAGTGCACCTTATAGTCCAAAAAATACGGTATTCTCTGTTCACCTCATTTTTTTTCTTGGCCGTACCAATCACATTCATTTTTTTCTGGAGAAAGGATCGTCCTGATTTTGAGAAAGGTGATGAATTTGGTCCGCAGAAGGTTGTATATTCTGCATTTCACAAATTTGTACTTATTTCTTAATTGGCCTTTTCTTCTCCACAGGTATTCCAACTTGATTTTGAACTTGTTCTCTCTGATGGTGGATGCCAACATTCCAGACATCGCCCTTGAACCGGACAAGACCGTCAAAAAAGTAAGGAACCAATTTCTTATATAGCGCCCCTCCCCACAAAGTAGTTATGTGTGTTATGGGATGCTGTAAGGATACGCATCATCGAGACCTGTGATGACGACCTTACGGCACGCGTGCCACAGGTGGCACACAGAGCCATATTGGTGGGCACGCAAGCATTGCCCTAGCTCAGCTGCAGCGTACATGTGCGCACCGGCCGGCTGATTTTCGGGCCTTCCGGGCCCACCGGAAGTCGGGAAACAGGCTGTTTCCGGGCCTCTGGAGGCCCTCCGGTGGGGTGAGGAAGGCCCGTTTTTCGCCCTCCCCAGGCTCCAGAGGCTTTCTAGGAGCCTGGGAAGGGCGAAAACGGCCTTCCCCACCCCACCACTGAGGCTCATAGTAAGTGGTTTAGTAAGATAATCTGATTTGGAATGTTGAACGAACCATATTTACCCCAATTTTAGGCATATAGTTTCCGAAGTCCGGGAATGCCTCACAAGGTGACACACAGAAGAAATATTTCCAAGAATTATGTGCTTGTCTCTAATTTTTTTTCAATTTGGGAATTTCCCTTAGACACTTATGTATATTGAGTTGAAATAGTGACATCTAAGTATGCGTATATAATAGAGATAATAACTTTATCTGGTTTCTTTTTTTTCTTTGTTTTCAGTGGTTGATGTTTAGCGCAGTTGTCAAGGATATATAATTGGTAGAAACATGACCATGAAAGAGTGGAATTGACAGTCATTCTAGATTTTATCTTCTTTCTTTCTTTCTTTCTTTCTTTCTTTCTTTCTTTCTTTCTTTCTTTCTTTTTTCTTCCTTCTTTCCTTCTTTGTTTCTTTTCTTCTTTTCTTTCTTTCTTTACTATCTATCATCTTTCTTTCATTCTTTTTTTTTCATTTATTCTTTTTTCTTTCTTCTTTGTTTCTTTTCTTTCTTTACTATCATCTATCTTTCTTTCTTTCTTTCTTTCTTTCTTTCTTTCTTTCTTTCTTTCTTTCTTTCTTTCTTTCTTTCTTTCTTTCTTTCCTTCTGTTTCCCCAACTTGCTTTCATCCCTATCTTTCAACTTGCTATTTAACATTTAATTCCATCCTTTCTCTGTCAGAGATGCCCCGTTGGTTGACGTGATGGTATTTGTGTTCCTCTTGGACATTGTCTTGGAAGACAGCTTTTCCACTTAAAAAAAAATATATCGAATAAGCTTCCTTGCTTATGTTTCTTTCCAATTAAGCCACAGCTTGCTGAGTTTATTATGAATATCTGGTGTGTAGCTTACATGTTTCATTTGGGTTGAACTCCGTACCTGTCTGTCGGGAAGTTCAAAAGCATGCAATCAGGGTTTTTTTTTTTCTTCTCTTTTTTCTTTCTCTCTCTCTCTCTTCCTCCCTGCATTCATATTACCTTTAAATATGTCAAACCTCTAAAGCTTTTTTTTTCCCCTCATGGTTTCGCAGAGCTTTGTAATCTTTCTGAAAACGGATTTCATTATACAATTGTCATCCTTGTGCCTCTGAAAATTTATTTATTATGCTGACTCTTTAAATTGCATTTTGCCAACATTTTTTTTTGCAATTGATTTTAATAACCGAGTTGCTAGAAGAGGCACCGTTGCCTTTGTATGCTGTATCTTCTTCACTTTAATAGCAAGTAGAAAGGAGTATAAAAACCTGCAGCTTTGGAAAATCGCTCCATCTGATAACTTGTGATCCCAGTGTAAGCTTCATAATCAATATCTCTAAGGACAGAAAGTTGGCCTTGTATAACAATACCTTATCTTGAGAGCATAAGGCAAACAATAAAGAGAAAATGCTAACATTATTATTGGAAGGGCTGGTTTTTTTCCCCAGTTATATCTACCCAACCCACCAGAATGTAGACAGTGGTGGGATTCAGCCGGTTCTCGCAAACCGGTAGCGGCGATGGTGGGAGGCTCCGCCCACTCGACCTGACGTAATGTGCACCTACTGCACATGTGCAGACAAGGCACGTGCGAGCAGTGCGAGCTCACATTTGCGAACCAGTAGGGTAAGTAAGTGAATCCCACCACTGAATGTAGAGGTAGCGTATGTTAAGGATTTCCTCTCTTAAGGAAGTTCATCTGGTGAGACCAAGAAGAAGGGCCTTCTCTGTGGTGGCTCCCTCCTTGTAGTTTGAAGGACCATATTTTTCCAGTTACATACACTTCACCCACCAGAATGTAGACAGTGGTGGGATTCACCCGGTTGTCTCCGGTTCTTGCGAACCAGTAGCGGTGACGGTAGGAGGCTCCTCCCACCCGACCTGATGTAATGTGCGCCTACTGCACATGCGCGAACAAGGCACATGCGAACGGAGCTAGCTCGCGCACAAGCGCGCTCACATTTGCGAACTAGTAGGGTAAGTAAGTGAATTTCACCATCTGGTGAAACCAAGAAGAAGGGCCGGATGCGGCAGGCAGAGGGTGATATGGGTCCCCTCTCTTAAGGAAGTCCATTTTTGAGACCAAGAAGAAGGGCCTTCTCTGTGGTGGCTCCCATCTTGTAGTTTGAAAGGTTCCTTCAAAAATTCCAGGACGGTTAGACTGGGAGATAAATTATAATAATACCGACAGAAAAGAATATTTGGAGGTCATGGTTGAAATGTGAAATCCTTTCTAGTCTCTGAGCTTTGTTTTTTTTGTTTTTGTTTTCCTTTGTCTATGTTTTATTACCCAAGTAGGTAATATCATCAGTGCTAAAAGTGAATGTGCTAAAAGTGTTTAGAGGAGGAGGAGGAGGAATGTACTCTTTGGTGCTTTTTGACCTTGGTTGTTTTCTTGCTGACATTTCATTACCAAACTAAGTAATGTCATCCTTTCTAGCAATGGTAGTTAGGTAATGAAATCTCTGCAAGAAAACAACCAAGTTCAGAGACTACTAACCCACAAAATAATAATAATAATAATAATAATAATAATAATAATAATAATAATAATAATAATAATAATAATAATAGACATAAATAATCAAGAACAAACCCTAGCCACAAACTGCACGAAGGCAAAAATTCAACATGTTACCACCAACAGCAAATGCCGCCTCTGCAGTGAGAAAGATGAGACAGTCGACCACCTGATTAGTGGGTGCAGCAAAATTTCACAAACTGACTACCTACAACGCCATGACCGCGTTGCTAAGATCATTCACTGGAAATTGTGCCAGAAGTTTAGATTTGAGTACAGCAAAAACCACTGGGAACATCAGGTTCAGAAAGTTTTAGAGAATGAGAAACTCAAGATCTTCAGGATTCAGGATTCAGACTGACAGGCACTTAGCCCACAACACACCTGACATAACAATAGTTGAAAAGAAAAAAGTATGGTTCATTGACATTGCAATACCTGGTGATGCACGGATTGAAGCTAAGCAGCAAGAAAAAATCACAAAGTACCGGGACTTACAAATTGAAGTTGAGCGACTGTGGAAAAAGAAATCGTGTGTTGTCCCGATTGTAATTGGAGCCCTTGGAGCAATACCCAAAGGGCTACCCCGCTATTTAGAAATTCTAAATTTGCCAGACTTGAACATTTTGACTCTACAAAAAATCACCTTACTCGGAACAGCTTACATCCTCCGACGATACCTTAACAGTTCCTAGGTCCTTGGTTAGGACTCGAGCTGCTGAGCTATTAACCAGCCTCAAAGGCTGTGAATCTCACTAAAGATGATGATGATGATGATGATGATGATGATGATGATGATGATGATGATGATGATAATGAGGAGGAGGAGGAGGAGGAGGAGGAGGAGGAGAAGGAGGAGGAGGAAAAAAATCACAAAGTACCAGGACTTACAAATTGAAGGTGAGCGACTATGGAAAAAGAAATCATGTGTTGTCCCGATTGTAATTGGAGCCCTTGGAGCAATACCCAAAGGGCTACCCCGCTATTTAGAAATTCTAAATTTGCCGGACTTGAACATTTTGACTCTACAAAAAATCACCTTACTCAGAACAGCTTACATCCTCCGATGATACCTTAACAGTTCCTAGGTCCTTGGTTAGGACTCGAGCTGCTGAGCTATTAACCAGCCTCAAAGGCTGTGAATCTCACTAAAGATTAACCAATAATAATAATAATAATAAAAATTACTTCAGCCAAGTACATTCGACGAACTCGTAAGATGTTAATGTCCAAACTGAGTGGAGGAAACATCATAAAAGCCATAAATACCTGGGCTATACCTGTGAGGAATAATTCTGCAGGAATAATTGACTGGACCCAGATGGAGTTAGACAATCTGGACAGGAAAACAGGGAAGCTTATGACAATGAATCATGCTTTGCACCCTAAAAGTGATGTTGACCGATTATATTTACCAAGAGCAGAGAGTGGTCGAGGACTCCTACAAGTAAAGCAGACTGTGGAAGAAGAAAAACGCAGCTTGAATGATTACATCCAGAAAAGTGAAGAACCAATGATTAAGGAAGTAAATAAAGGAGGCCTTTTAAAGACAACTAAAACAAAAGCAGAATATAAGAAAGAAGTAATTGAGCAGCGAGCTGAAAATTGGAAACACAAAGCTCTGCATGGCCAATACTTGAAAAGTATTGAAGGCAAAGCTGACAAGAAACTAACTTGGAACTGGTTAAGATCAGGAGTACTGAAAAAAGAAACAGAAAGCTTTATTTTGGCAGCTCAAGAACAAGCCCTAGCCACAAATTGCATGAAGGCAAAAATTCAACATGTTACCACCACCAGCAAATGCCGCCTCTGTAATGAGAAAGATGAGACAGTCGACCACCTGATCAGTGGGTGCAGCAAAATTTCACAAACTGACTATCTACAACGCCATGACCGCGTTGCTAAGATCATTCACTGGAAATTGTGCCAGAAGTTTAGATTTGAGTACAGCAAAAACCACTGGGAACATCAGGTTCAGAAAGTTTTAGAGAATGAGAAACTCAAGATCTTCAGGATTCAGGATTCAGACTGACAGGCACTTAGCCCACAACACACCTGACATAACAATAGTTGAAAAGAAAAAAGTATGGTTCATTGACATTGCAATACCTGGTGATGCACGGATTGAAGATAAGCAACAAGAAAAAATCACAAAGTACCGGGACTTGCAAATTGAAGTTGAGCGACTGTGGAAAAAGAAATCGTGTGTTGTCCCGATTGTAATTGGAGCCCTTGGAGCAATACCCAAAGGGCTACCCCGCTATTTAGAAATTCTAAATTTGCCGGACTTGAACATTTTGACTCTACAAAAAATCACCTTACTCGGAACAGCTTACATCCTCCGACGATACCTTAACAGTTCCTAGGTCCTTGGTTAGGACTTGAGCTGTTGAGCTATTAACCAGCCTCAAAGGCTGTGAATCTCACTAAATATTAAATAATAATAATAATAATAATAATAATAATAATAACAACAACAACAACAACAACAACAACAACAAAACAATAATTACAATAACAATAATAAGCACTACAAACTAATGTCATGAAAGCAAAGATACAAAAATCCACTGACAATCCAAACTTCTGCAACAACAAAGTCGAAACTGTTTCACATTTAATATGTAAATGCAGCAAAATCGCACAAACTGATCACACAGCTAGATACGACTGAGTTGATAAATTAGTCCACTGGCCATTATGTAAAAAATACGACATACTTGTATCCAAAAAGTCATGGGAACATAAAGTGGAAAGGTTATAGAAAATGAGAAGATAAAGATCTTGTGGGACTTTCGAATACAGACGGATCATCACTTGGAACACAACACGCCAGATATCACAGTTGTTGAAAACCAAAATGTACAATTTATTGACATCGCGGTACCAGGAAATGCCAGAGTCGAAGAAAAAGAATTGGAAAAAATCATGAAATATCGCGACCTGACTATCGAAACTACACGGCTATGGATGAAACATGTAACCGTGATACCGTGATATCCATTGTCATCAGGGCACTTGGTACCATGTCCAAGAATTTTACAAAACACATCAACAAATTGCAGCTTCCTGCAATAACTTCCAGTCAGGTTTCAGGTCTGGGCACAGCACGGAAACGGCATTGGTCGCGTTGGTTGATGATCTCTGGAGGGCTCGGGACAGGGGTTGCTCCTCTGTTCTGGTCCTGTTAGATCTCTCAGCGGCTTTTGATACCATCGACCATGGTATCATGCTGCACCGGCTGGAAGAGTTGGGGGTGGGAGGCACCGTGTTGCGGTGGTTCTCCTCCTTTCTCTCCGACCGGTCGCAGTTTGTGTTGGCAGGGGGGCAGAGGTCGACCTCAAGGCCTCTCATCTGTGGAGTGCTGCAGGGATTGGTCCTCTCGCCCCTTCTGTTCAACATTTATGTAAAGCCGCTGGGCGAGATCATCCGTGGCTTCGGGGTGGGATACCACCAGTACGCTGATGACACCCAGCTGTACATCTCCACCCCAGGCCACCCCAATGATGCCCTTGAAGTGATGTCCCAGTGCCTGGAGGCTGTGCGGATCTGGATGGGGAGGAACAGGCTCAGGCTCAACCCTTCCAAGATTGAGTGGCTGTGGCTCCCGGCATCCCGATATAGTCAGTTGACTCCATCACTGACTATAGGGGGTGAGTCTTTGGCCGCCACAGAAAAGGCTCACAATCTGGGAGTCCTCCTGGATATGCAGCTGTCCTTGGAGGAACATCTGACAGCTGTAACCAGGGGGACCTTTTGTCAGGTTCGCCTGATTCGCCAGTTGCGGCCCTTTCTTGATCGGGATTCCCTGTGCACAGTCACTCATGCCCTCGTCACCTCTCGCCTTGACTACTGCAACGCTCTCTACATGGGGCTCCCCTTGAAGAGCACCCGGAGGCTCCAACTGGTCCAGAATGCAGCAGCACGAGTAGTGGTGGGAGCAGCATGGCGCTCCCATATAACACCGCTCCTGCGCGAGCTGCACTGGCTCCCAGTCTTCCGGGTGCACTTCAAGGTGCTGGTTATCACCTTTAAAGCGCTCCATGGCATCGGGCCTAGCTATCTTCGAGACCGCCTGCTGCTACCAATGACCTCCCATCGTCCCATGCGCTCCCACAGAGAGGGCCTCCTCAGGGTGCCATCAGCCAATCAATGTAGGCTGGTGACCCCCAGGGGGAGGGCCTTCTCTGTGGGGGCACCTACCCTCTGGAATCAGTTGCCCCCAGAGATAAGGAGAATCCAAGACCTTAGTGCCTTCCGCTGTGCCCTTAAAACCCACTTTTTCCAGCAAGCCGGGCTGGCTTAAGAAGAAATTTTAAATGTTTTATTTGGTTTGTATTTTTAATTTTGGGCCAAATTTATATATATTTTAATTGTTTTTTAATATTTGTATTTTATGTTTTTTAATTCTGGCTGTACACCGCCCTGAGTCCTCAGGGAGAAGGGCGGTATATAAATTTAAATAAATAAATAACACCAGCGGAACTGCAAAAAACTGTGCTACTTGGAACATTGTACATCTTAAGAAGATACTTGGTTGATACCTAGGATGCTGGCAGCAACCCGCCAGTCAATGGTATTTGTGATGCATTTTTGAATGTTCAGTTGACTGAGTTTCATGTTTAATAAATAAAAGAGATTATTATTATTATTATTATTATTATTATTATTATTATTATTATTATTATTATTATTATTATTCCAGTAAATGGTTCATCACTTCTAATATTATTGCTCGAGAAAACCACATCAACAAGTCTGTGGTAATACCAGACTTGTCTCCCAAAGAAGTATTATTTTATTAAATCGTTCATTTCATCGATTTTGCTTAAATGGAATGGAAACATCGCAAGAGATCACAAATCTGTTTGCAGTAAGCCTAACTGGACTAAAAGAAAAGAAATACTTGACTTGTAACAACATCCCGCCATCTGAAACTCATTGAAATGAAATGATTCTGTTGAGAAAAAAAAATCAAAAGCGATGCGTTTGCTGTTTGGATTGATTTTCCCACCCACACCCCGCCCTCCTCAAAGCTTTAACAAGAAATCCATATATATTTTGAGAAACTCAAACAAGATAAAAATCCGCTTTGCCTTGACCTGTAAAATTAAATTACCTGCTGGTGGCAGATGAAGTCCACAGCTTGCTTTTTCAGCCATAAGATTGCTTTTACAGAAGAGGTAGAAAATGTGCTGTGTAAAGGTTTCCCTGTTGGGTCATGTCGGATTCTAGGGGGCGCTGCTCATCTCTGTCAGACTCTAGGGGGCGCTGCTCATCTCTGTTGGCCGCTGCTCATCTCTCTCTTGGACTCTAGGGGGAGCTGCTCATCTATGTTTCTTGGCTGAAGGAGCCAGCATTGTCCAACGACATTTCTGTGGCCGTGTGGCCAGCATGACTATAAGCCAAAGGCGCACGGAACACTGTGACCTTCCCACCAAAGTGGTACCTATTTATCTACTTGCATTCTTTTTGGAGTTGCAAACAGGAACATGTACAGCAGTAAAACAATCAGTAAAACAGTAGAAAACAACAAGTAGCAATGATCAAACAGTGATCATGCAGAGAGAGCAGGCAGAGAGGAACAGAGGTAGCAATAATAATGTAATAAGAATAATAAGCCATGATTCAAGCTTCCTCTTAAGTACGTTGGCTACAGAGCTAGCCAATCAGAATACAGTATGATGCAATACAGCATTACAGTCTTAAAGCTATACATTACATTTTGACTGCAAACATGCATTGATGGTTTATATATATATTGCCAACCCAACCAGTTAGGCAATAGCCATTCCCTAACAAAGGGAGTGAAGCAGCGGTGGATTTCACATTTTGTTATCACCGGTTCGCCCTGCGTGTGTGACTTCCGTGCATGCGCCCGGCCTCAAAAATGTGCCTAAATAGGCGGCATAGAGCCGGGGAATCTATGGAGTGGAGGGAGGGAATGAAGAAGGAAGTAGAGGGAGGGAGAGAGGGAGGGAGGGAGGGAAGGAAGGAAGGAAGGAAGGAAGGAAGGAGGAAAAGAAAGAATTTATTTATAATTATTTGGCTGTGAAGAGCACATATCAAACCTAAACAATAAGAGCACATATCAAACTTAACATTAATACCACTTTCTGTGAACAGTTTACTATCTGCACTTCGATTGCTTTTAATGAAGACTACAGTTGCTATAGTGATCCAAGACAAGAGAAATATTTTGGTCGACAATTTCCTCCGTAATGCTTAAATATCAGTGGGTGCAAATTGGTCTATTTAAATGACAAAAGGGATTGGCAGAAGGAAATGAACGCTTTTATATTTCAGACATTTGATATCAAACCTCAGCTTTAAACACCCACAAGAAGGAAGAGCAGTGCATAAATTTGCACTCCGGTTTCTGTGTTTGTTCTGAATCAGTACAAACTACAGAACGAAGGGAATTTTTTTTTTAATCCCTGGAGGTGCCAAGGTCACGGGGGAAGATTCTGAAAACAACTAGATCTAAATTTACTTGATTTCACAGGTACAGCATAATTTAAACCTCTCTTTAAAAAAAAAAAATAATAATGTATGTAAGAGTTAGTCGTATTCCTCTGTTTTTTTTTTTTGCAAATTTGTAGTTCATCCAGTGCTAAAAAAACCACATTTTTTTCTTCCATGTTCAATCCAGTTGCCGGCTCCTCTTCCAACAGCTCTGAATATCTGTGTACATATCTGAAGTATAACTCAGTGGGTTTAATTGGCACAGTTAATTCACTGGATTTTATCCGACCAGATAACATTTTTGTGTGACCAGGTCCCCAATACATTGGAAGCAGAACTTGTTGTTGGAAGAAATGTCCATCTGGGTTCAGTTCCAAGTGGGGAGAAAGACACTGGAAACATGGAGGCTGATTGGAAAGATGGTTTATTGATGGACAGGACCGGGAGTGGGATTCAGCCGGTTCAGACCAGTTTTGGCGAACCGGATGCTAATTTTAGATCTGGTTCGCCAAACCGGTAGTTGCAAGGACTAGCTAGCCTTGCCCATCCCATCCCGCCCCTCCAGGAGTGTCCACGTGGCCTGTTTTAGATACCAGATAAGTGCAGGACCTGCGCGGAGGCTCTGCGAGGGCGAAAAACTGGCCTCCGGGAAATTCTGGCAGTCTGGAAATGGGCCCATTTCCAGCCTCCAGAGATTGTCCAGAGCCCGGGGAGGCAGTTTTAGCCCTTCCAGAGGCTCGAGGAAAACCTCTGGAGCTTGGGGAGGGTGAAAACACCCACCATGGCCACGCCCACTTAGCAACTGGGCAGAGAACAGGTTGCTAAAATTTTTGAATCCCACCCCTGGATAGGACCGCATGGGTTTTGAGAGAGCTGAACACATGGGTTTGAGAGAGAGAGGTATTTATACCGTCTCTTGAGCCTTGCACTTGAGCTTCCTGTTCCTGTGCAAGAATATGTATTCTATTGGTTGTCAGACTCAGAGGGGGTCCCTCTGAGTCCTCATTATCCCTCTTAATGGCTTTCTGCACCTGTTTTTCCCTGCCTAAGTGCAGGTCCTTACTTTTCTCACCACTGTGAGAGGACTAGAACTCTCAGTCTCCTAGTGATTGACCCAAAGTCACTCAGCTGGCTTTCATGGCTAGGGCAGGACTAGAACTCACATTCTCCTGGTGATTGGCCCCAAGTCACCCAGGTGGCTTTCATGCCTAGAACTCACTGTCTCCTGGTGATTGGCCCAAAGACACCCAGCCAGCTTTCATGCCTAGGGCGGGACTAGAACTCACTGTCTCCTAGTGATTAGCCCAAAGTCACCCAGTTGGATTTCATGCCTAGGACGAGACTAGAACTCACCATCTCCTGGTGATTGACCCAAAGACACCCAACCAGTTTTCATGCCTAGGACCGGACTAGAACTCACCATCTCCTGGTGATTGGCCCAAAGACACCCAGCCAGCTTTCATGCCTAGGGTGGGACTACAACTCACTGTCTCCTAGTGATTGGCCCAAAGTCACCCAGTTAGCTTTCATGCCTAGGGTGGGACTACAACTCACTGTCTCCTAGTGATTGGCCCAAAGTCACCCAGTTAGCTTTCATGCCTAGGGTGGGACTACAACTCACTGTCTCCTAGTGATTGGCCCAAAGTCACCCAGTTAGCTTTCATGCCTAAGGTGGGACTACAACTCACTGTCTCCTGGTGATGGGCCCAAAGTCACCCAGTTAGCTTTCATGCCTAAGGCGGGACGTGAAATCACAACCTCCTACTTTCTCGCCTGCTGCCTTACCCACTAGACCAAACTGCCCCTCTCTCTCTCTCTAGTTTAGCATACCCAAGAAAAGGGCAGCTGAGAGATTAACAATAATTGATCTCCAGGTAATGCCTCAGAGCAGGGGAAAATTTAGCCAGACTTGTTCTTTTCTCCTTCTTTCTTGAATTTTCTTTTTTCTTTTATCCTAGCCGGTTTGTCTCATAGGTCAGCATGCGTCTTCCATAGTAAGCATGACCTTTTAATAAGAAAGCATCTGGGGATCAATGAGGCATGTGCAGGCAGACAAAAGAAAGACGGAAGGCACGTTGCTTCAGCTCATTCCGACAGCCCCGATGTTCTTCTCTTGCAGCGAGAGGGCACTCCTGCTTCGTCTCCAAAACCGAAGAGTGCAGATGATAAGGAAGCTGCCTTTTGCTTTCTTTTCTGCCGACCCAATAATGCCAGAGTTTTCTGTCTTTTAACTCTTGAGGTTCTCCAGCTCCTTAGCAAAGAGCCGTCCGTTCCAATTCAGCCAACCCAGAAGGAACTCGGCGCATATGGCAATGGCAAATTCTCGTCCCTTGATTTTTCTAGGCACTAATCATTTATTTCTCCGTCTTAATTCTCGAACGCCGGGAAAGAGAAAATGGTAACTTAGCTCTTGCCGTTCCCTCTTCGCCTCCTTCAGCATCTCAGAGGGTGAGGTTTTTTTTTTTTTTTTCAGAGGTAAAGAGAAAGGATACTTGAGCTACAAGTAGTCCTCGACTTATGACCACAATAGAGCCCAAAATGTCTGGGGCTGAGGCATTTGTTAAGTGAGTTTTGCCTCCTTTTATGGCCTTTCTTGCCACAGTTGTCTATAAGTTAGTTCAGGGACTCTGGTTTTCCCCATGGACTTTACAGAATAACAGAGTTGGAAGGGACCTTGGAGGTCTTCTAATCCAATCCCCTGCCTAGGCAGGAAACCTTATACCACTTCAGACAGATGGTTATCCAATATCTTCTTTAAAACTTCCAGTATTGGAGCATTCACAACTTCTGGGGGCAAGTGGTTCCACTGGTTAATTGTTCTAACGGTCAGGAAATTTCTCCTTAGTTCTAAGTTGCTTCTCTCTTTGTTCAGTTTCCACCCATTGCTTCTTGTCCTGCCCTCAGGTGCTTTGGAGAATAGCTTGACTCCCTCTTCTTTGGGGCAGCCCCTGAGATATTGGAAGACTGCTATCATGTCTCCCCTCGTTCTTCTTTTCATCAAACTAGACATACCCAGTTCCCACAACCGTTCATTGTATGTTTTAGCCTCCAGTCCAGAGGTAGGATTCACTTACCTTTCCTACCGGTTTGCAAATGTGAGCGGGCGTGATTCCTATTCCTTTTCTATATCTATCCTATCCTATCCCATCCCACTCCACTCCATTCTTCAATGGCAAAAATATACAATCCTCATTCATGTACACTCCTAGCCATAATGGTTCATAGGTCCTGAAGGACCAGAGATGATGGAGCGATGGAGTAACTGTCCCCTTCTGAATTGTGATCTTGAACATAGAATCATAGGGCTGGGAGGGACCTCAGAGATCTTCTAGTCCAACCCCCTGCTCAAGGCTGGAGCCTTATTTCATCGTGGTCAAATGGTTGTCCAGTCTATTTTTGAAACCTCTACTATCCTTGTTTGCCTGTGATAGCAGTGTTCCAGAATTTGAGATGCTGTCACAAAGATGAGGAGGGCAAACTATTTACCGAAGCACCAGAAGGCAGGAGAAGAAACAATGGATGGAAACTAATCAAGGAGAGAAGCAGCTTGAACTAAGGAGAAATTTCCTGATGGTGAGAAAAATCAATCAGCGGAACGGTTTATCATCGTAAGTGCTCCATCACTAGGGGCTTTTAAGAAGAGATTGGAAAATCCTGGAATGGGCTGAAATGAGTAAATTGACATTTGAAATTAGAGAACAAGAAGACAAACCATACTACAAGATATGAGGTTTATTTTCTCAATGGCTAGATAATAAAACATGGAAAATGAAACATGAAACATGAAATGAATGTTATAAATATCATATTTGAAAATATATATTTTTTTTTGAAGCAACAAAGCCATAGTTAAATAAATGATAAATGAGGGTGTTGATTTGTTTGACAATATGAGAAATCAGATAATTAGTAAATTCTGAATATGGGGATGAAGCGCAAAAGATTTGTAACCGACTGACACACACTGTTTGCAATCGTAATGGATGATGGATTTGTTTTATGTTTTGTTTAAAAAAATCAAAGAAGAAGAAGAAGAAGAGATTAGACAGCCACTTGTCTAAAATAATATGGGGTCCCCTGCTTGAGCAGGGAATTGGACTAGAAAATCTCTAAGGTCCCTTCCAACTCTGTTATTCTGAATATTTTATTTATTTATTTATTATTTAAATTTAATTTAAATAATAATTTAAATAATTGTCCCGAAGGACTCAGGGCGGTGTACAGCCAACAATAAAAACATAAAAATATAAAATTTAAAACAATTTAAAAGACTTTGCAACTAGGCTGCATCAAGTTTTGGTCACCGCATTACAAAAAAAAAAAGATGTTGAGACTTTGGGAAAGTGTAAAGAAGAGCAACTAAGATGATTAAAGGCCTGGAGATTTCTATGAAGAACGGTTGCAGGATTTGGCATGTCTGGTTGTTAAGGAATTTGCAGAGTAACCCTTGAATAGCAAGGGTTTACACATGAAAGCGATTGAGAGTAGGTACGAATAATCACGGTCAACACAGAGATACACTGAGTTGTGTTTACTTTCAGGAGACAGTAAGGCACAGTCCAATAAACAATCCAGGTCATACACATATAAAGCAGGAGATAGCAAAACGACAGTCCAGGGATAATCCAATAACAAAGTCTTCTTACCAGTCGTCGTAGTCATTCACAATAAACAGTTCTTCTGGATTTGCAAACAGTAGCATACAGAGATATCAGAGAGCAAGAACAGCAAAGAGAAAGAAACCACGTTTCAAGCTTCCTCTTAAGGAGATTGACTACAGAGCTAACCAATCAGAACACAGTATGATGCAATACAGCAGTCTTAAAGCTATATTGATGGTTTATATATTGCCAACCCAAGAAGGTAGGTAATACTCATTTCCTAACACTGGTTTAGTGGAAAAAAAAGGACTAGGGGTGATATAATAGCAGTGTTTTAATATTGGGGGGACTGCCACAAAGAACGGGGGGTCAACCTATTTTCCAAAGCACCAGAAAGCAAGCCAAGAAAAAAATGGATGGAAACTAATCAAGGAGAGAAGCAACCTGGAATTAAGGAGAAACTTCCTAAAAGTGAGGACAATTAACCAGTGGAACAGCTGGCCTTCAGAAGTTGTGGGTGCCCCATCACTGCAGGCTTTGAAGAAGAGACTGGACAGCCAACCTGTCTCAAACAGTATAGGGCAGTGATGGCTAACCTTTTTGCCATCGCGTGCCAAAAGCAGGGGGAGCGTGGGAAGTCGCACACACACGTGCCCACACCCATAATTCAATATTCCCCACCATCCCCACGCATGCGCTCATGACCCCCCCACATTCCCCCCTGCTTTTGCCACGCGGTGGCATAGTGGGCCCGGTAGGCCCATTTTTCACCCTCCCCAGGCTCCAGAGGCTTTCTTGGAGTCTGGGGAGGGCAAAAATGGCCTTCCCCAACCCCCGAGAGGCCCTCCAGAGACCAGAAACGGCCCGTTTACTGGTGGGACCGGAAGGCCCGAAAACCAGCTGGTCGGCGCACACATGCACACTGGAGCTGGGCTAGGGCAACGCTTGCGTGCCCACTAATATGGCTCCGTGTACCACCTGTGGCCCGCGTGCCAGAGGTTCGCCATCACGGGTATAGGGTCTCTTCCAACTCCGTTCTTCTATTTTCTATGCTTGCATTGCAACAAGCAAAGTCACGACTTTTCTACCAAGTACTGTGTTTCCCCGAAAATAAGACCCTGTCTTACAGATTTTTTGAACCCTGAAATAAGTTCTTGGCCTTATTGTCATGCGCTCAAAAGCCCAATTGGGCTTATTATCAGGGGGTGTCTTATTTTGGGGAAAACAGGGTAGTTCTCTACATGGGGCTACCCTTGAACAGTGTTCGGAGACTACAGTTGGTCCAGAATGCAGCTGCATGAGTTATAGTGGGTGCACCTAGATACACCCACATTACACCAATCCTCCGCGAGCTGCACTGGCTCCCTATCAGTCTCCGGGCGCAATTCAAGGTGTTGGTTATTAGCTTTAAAGCCCTACATGGCTCAGGGCTCAGGGCCAGGCTATCTTCGAGACCGCCTTCTACCACATAGCTCCCAGCGACCGGTAAGATCCCACAGAGTTGATCTCCGCCGGGTCCTGTCAGCTAAACAATGTCGGCTGGCGGGCCCGCGGGGGAGGGCCTTCTCTGTGGCTGCCCCGGCTCTCTGGAACCAGTTACCTCCTGATGTCCAGACCACCCCCACCCTATTGGCCTTCCGCAAAGCGGTGAAGACTTGACTCTTCCGGCAGGCCTGGGGCCGTTGATCTCGTTCTTGTGATCTTGCAAGACCCGGCCACAAATTGGAGTGTATGTGTTTTAACGTTTTAGTGTGTTAATGTCTTCTTTTAACTTTTGTATGGGATATTGTTGCATTGTTTTATTCTCTGTTGTAAGCCGCCCAGAGTCCCTTGGGAGTTGGGCGGCATAGAAATGCGACAAAATAAATAAATAGATAGATGGATAGATGGATGGATGGATGGATAGATAGATAGATAGATAGATAGATAGATAGATAGATAGATAGATAGATAGTTCATTCCATTATCACCACAAGGATCTATAACACGGTTATCGTTTTAGCAACAGTACTGTAGCTTCAGAGTGATTGACTAATAATTAGCTGTGTGAATGAAATACCCCAGTGAGGAGGTATTTATAAAAGGCTATTTTGGACAAGCTGGGGATGGGATGCAAAAATTCTCCTGTGTGTGTGTGTGTGTGTGTGTGTGTGTGTGTGTGTGTGTGTGTGTAAAACTCCAAAGCTGTGACATATGGTCATTAAACATTGATACCAAATTGCCCCGAGGAGCTGAGGCAAGCATTGTTAGCTTCTGTCTGGGGAAAAAAAAGAAAAGAAAGAAAGCTAAATTTATTCTGTAGGTTCTTAATCCATTATTCCCCTGAGGCAGATTATTGCTTTATGGGCAGTCTTATGTCTGAAATCACAAAAAAAAGAGAGAATCATGTCCCTAGTCGGTTAGATGAACTGTGTCAGTTAGATAAATGTTAATTTTTTTTTTCCTGTGTTGCTTGCTTCATGAGATCAAAGATGGACGGATCTGAACTCTTCCTGTTGTTCTTTTAAATCTCTTTCTGCTTTGGTTAGATGTAGTTAAATGAGCTGTAGCTCAGGTACAGCTCATGTGAGGCATGCAAAACATCCCATAAATCTCCAGCTAAAATGATAGTCACGAAGGTAGGAAAACTAATTTCTGGGTCCTTCAGTAATCATTGCCATTTAAAATGGCCTTTGCTCAACTTCCTTTCTTCCTTCCTTCCTTCCTTCTTTCCTTCCTTCCTATCTCTCTCTCTCATCTATCTATCTATCTATATCTATCTATCTATCTATCTACCGTGTTTCCCCGAAAATAAGACCCTGTCTTATATTTTTTTGAACCCTGAAATAAACGCTTGGCCTTATTGTCATGCATTCAAAAGCCCGATTGGGCTTATTATCAGGGGATGTCTTATTTTGGGGGAAACAGGGTATCTATCTATCTATCTATCTATCTATCTATCTATCTATCTATCTATCTATCTATCTATCTATCGATGGGTCTGTCTATCTTATCTATCTATCTATCTATCTATCTATCTATCTATCTATTTTATATCCTGCCTTTATGATTTTTGCAAATAACTCGGGGCAATGAACCTACTGCATATAATTATCCCTCCTTCCCTTTAATTTTTTCTTCTCTCTTTTCCTTCTTTCCTTTCTTCTTTCCTTTCTTCCTTCCTTCTTTCCTTCCCATCTCTCTCTCTCTCTCATCTATCTCTATCTATCTATCTATCTATCTATCTATCTATCTATCTATCTATCTATCTATCTATCTATTTTATATCCTGCCTTTATGATTTTTGCAAATAACTCGGGGCAATGAACCTACTGCATATAATTATCCCTCCTTCCCTTTCATTTTTTCTTCTCTCTTTTCCTTCTTTCCTTTCTTCTTTCCTTTCTTCCTTCCTTCTTTCCTTCCCATCTCTCTCTCTCTCTCTCATCTATCTATCTCTATCTATCTATCTATCTATCTATCTATCTATCTATCTATCTATATCTATCTGGATGGATAGATAGATGGATGGATGGATAGATAGATAAGATAAGTAGGTAGACAGAGAGAGAGATAACAAATGAGAGAGAGATGCATAGATGGATGGTTGGATGGATGGGTAGGTAGATAGATAGATAGATAGATAGATAGATAGATAGATAGATAGATAGATAGATAGATACTGTAGATGATAGACACAGAGAGAGAGAGAGATAGCAGTGAGGCCACTGAACAAATGAAGTGTAAACTACTTACTGGAGCTAACCTTTATCGAACCTGATTCACTGCTGTTTATTAAGCTGGCATCTTTGATAGTAGGTAAAACCAGTCTTGGCATCAGTAATTCCAGTAACTCTGGATTGATAGCCACATATGGACAAGCAAAGTCAGTAGAAAGATGTTTGAAAGGCTCATTTTGTTTAAATGCCCTGGAGAATCTTTGCTTGAGGAGGGAGCTGTATTATCAGGGATCTTCCACGCTGTTGAGCAAAAATTGCAGTTCAGACTGACACTAATGGAAAGCATCCCAGGAAGTTGTGATGTGTATCAGTTTTAAAAGCTGCCTTTGCAGTTTACTATGTTCCCAAAGACCCGCTAAAGCCTTGGAAAATCACTTTCTGCTTTCCGTATTATCTGCTAGTAAGTCCCACATGTTGTATCCTCTGTTGGTAGTTTAAATTTATTGAGACAGTGTTCTATCCTCGCTTCACGTTAGTCTGTGTGCAGCTCAACCTGCAGCTGAACCCACCTATCCTCCAATAAAACGGACCATGTGGGTAGATCTGGATGCTTTATTGAAAGAACAGGATGTGGTGAAACTGGGGAAAATAGGGATACATATAATGAGAACCAAATACAAAATAGGTGGTATTGGGTTACTGCTGAACATAACAATTTGTTCTGACCTAGGCTTCCTTAGAAAGTATAAAGCACAATCTTAGTCCCGCAAAACCTCTTTTATTTATACAACTGTAAATTACTTTCATTTACAGTCCGCAAGGCTTGATAAATAGTCTTTCAGAGGAAGGTTACCACTGATGATGTTAACTAGTTGAGTCATGAAACATCTGCAAGAAACAACCAAGGTCACACAGTCCTCCTCCTTCTCCTCCTCCTCTTCTTCTTCCTCCTCCTCCTCTCCACAAACTCCACTCCCTTCTGGCACTGATGATGTTAACTAGTTGAGTCATGAAACATCTGCAAGAAACAACCAAGCTCACAGAGCACCAAGGACCCCACAGTCCTCCTCCTCCTCCTCTCCACAAACCCCACTCCCTTCTAGCGCTGATGATGTTAACTAGTTGGATCATGAAACGTTTGCAAGAAACAACCAAGCTCACAGAGCACCAAGGACCCCACAGTCCTCCTCCTCCTCCTCCTCCTCCTCCTCCTCCTCCTCCTCTCCACAAACCCCACTCCCTTCTAGCGCTGATGATGTTAACTAGTTGGATCATGAAACGTTTGCAAGAAACAACCAAGCTCACAGAACACCAAAGATCCCACAGTCGTCGTCCTCCTCTCCACACACCCCATTTCCTTCTATCGCTGATGAGGTTACCTACTTGGGTCCCAAAATGTCTGCAAGAAAAGAACCAAGCTCAGAGAGCACCATGGGCCCCACAGTTCAACCCAAAGCTACAAATATTCTCCTCTGTTGCTAATCGAAGTTTATGCGTCTTAACAAGATCTGTCAGCTTCACCAGCCATTCCTCCATAGCATCAAATCTCTCCGTATCTGTGTATGTAATAATCCCACTGCAGTCATCCTAGGGCCGTGATGGTGAACCTATGGCATGCGTGCCACAGGTGGCACACGGGGCCATGTCACCTGGCACGCCAGCTCAGCCTCTCTAGGAGTCTCTGGAGGCTGGGGACAACAAAAAATGTCACTTCCTGTCCAACTGGAAGTTGGGAAACGGGCCGTTTCGGGCCTCCGAGGGGGTGGGGAAGGCTGTTTTTGCCCTCCCCAGATGCATAGAGAGGATCTGGAGCCAGGTGAGAAAGAAAAACAGGCCTACCGGGCCATTGTGTGCCAGGAGCGGGGGGGGTGGGCGGGGAGGGGGGGTTCATGCATGCATGCGCAGGGCGGGGTGCATAGAATTATGGGTGTGGGCACGTGCATGCTTGCGAACTTCCCCCGCCCCACCCCCCTTCCTGGCACGTGATGGCAAAAAGGTTAACCATCCCTGTCCTAGGGGCTGAAATAATCTGCCATGACTTCTTTTCTAACTGTTTTATCCATCAATCCTAAAAGGGAAAAATTGTGGCTAGAATCGAAAAGATTGAATTATCATTCTTTATAGTCTGGGAACCAATATTGGACCAATAACTTGCAATCTTCCATTTTCCTCCGGCTTTAGTGTCAGAAGTTACAAATGGTCCAAAATCTATACCTAATTAGATGCTATTGGAAAGATAATTGTAACGGCCTCTGTAGAAGCACTGCAGAAATTATATCTCAATTTCTTTATCTTCTTCCCCTTTCTAAGATACTGTTTATTAGGAAGGCATTTATAATCTTAACTGCTATCTAAATGAAGGTCGGGTTTTAATAGAAAGTCACACCCACACCCACATACACACACACACAAAAGCCCAAGTGTGCAAAATGCCATCTGTGAATTGTATGCTTGAATTCTGCCTGCTTCACTTAATGTTTTATTTTGGATTTGTGCTAAAATGCTTCCGCAAATGCTCAGACTTCAAACAAAATCGTCTATTTTTTTTTTCTACATAGCAGATAGAGCTGGAAGGGATCTGGAGATCTTCTAGTTCAACCCCTTGCTCAAGCAGGAGACCCTATACCCGTGATGGTGAACCTATGGCACGCGTGCCACAGGTGGCACGTGGTGCCATATCAGTGGACACGCGTGCCATATCGGTGGGACTTCCGGAAGTTAGCAAACGGGCCGTTTTCGGCCTCCAGAGGGCCTCGGGTGGAGGGGGATGAGGAAGGCCGTTTTCGCCCTTTCCAGACTCCTAGAGAGGCTCTGGAGCCTGGGGAGAGCAAAAAACAGGCCTTCCAGTCTGGAAGTCGGCAAACGGGCCATTTCCAGCCTCCAGAGGGCCTCTGGGGAGGGTGGGGAAGGCCATTTTCACCCTCCCCAGGCTCCTAGAGAGGCTCTGGAGCCTGGGGAGAGCAAAAAACGGGCCTTCCAGTCTGGAAGTCGGCAAACGGGCCATTTCCAGCCTCCGGAGGGCCTCTGGGGAGGGTGGGGAAGGCCATTTTCATCCTCCCCAGACTCCTAGAGAGGCTCTGGAGCCTGGGGAGAGCAAAAAACAGGCCTTCCAGTCTGGAAGTCGGCAAACGGGCCATTTCCAGCCTCCGGAGGGCCTCTGGGGAGGGTGAGGAAGGCCATTTTCACCCTCCCCAGGCTCCTAGGGAGGCTCTGGAGCCTGGGGAGAGCAAAAAACGGGCCTACTGGGCCCACTGGGCCATCGCGTGCCAAAAGCGGGGGGAGCGCAGGAAGGTCACGTGCACATACAAGGGGGGCATAGAATTATGGGTGTGGGCACGTCACACACACACACACACACACACACCGTGCTCCCCCCGTTTTTGGCACACAATGGCAAAAAGATTAGGCATCACTGCTCTATACTATTTCAGACAAATGGTCGTCCGGTCTCTTCTTGAAAACCTCCAGTGATGGAGCCCCCACAACTTCTGGAGGCAAATTGTTCCACCGATTAATTGTTCTCACTGTCAGGAAACTTCTCCTTAGTTCTTGGCTGTTTCTCTCCTTAATTAGTTTCCATCCATTGTTCCTTGTCTGGCCTTCTGGTGCTTTGGAAAATAAGTTGAATCCCCCTCCTCTTTGTGGCAGCCCCTCAAATATTGGAACACTGCTATCATGTCGCCCCTAGTCCTTTTCTGAAGGCTTGGTGGGCGTGGTGTGGCTTGGTGGGCGTGGCAGGGGAAGGATACTGCAAAATCTCCATTCCCACCCCACTCCAGGGTAAGAATACTGCAAAATCTCCATTCCCACCCCACTCCTGGGGGGAGGATATTGCAAAATCTCCATTCCCACCCCACTCTTGGGAGGAGGATATTGCAAAATCTCCATTCCCACCCCACTCCTGGGGGGAGGATATTGCAAAATCTCCATTCCCACCCCACTCCTGGGGGAAGGATATTGCAAAATCTCCATTCCCACTCCACATCTGGGGGAAGGATACTGCAAAATCTCCATTCCCACCCCACTCCTGGGGGAGGTTATTGCAAAATCTCCATTCCCACCCCACTCCTGGGAGGAGGATATTGCAAAATCTCCATTCCCACACCACTCCAGGGGGGAGGATATTGCAAAATCTCCATTCCCACCCCACTCCTGGGGGGGGGAATATTGCAAAATCTCCATTCCCACCCTACTCCAGGGGAAGGATACTGCAAAATCCCCATTGCCTCCCCACTCCTGGGGGAAGGATACTGCAAAATCTCCATTCCCACCCCACTCCAGGGGAAGGATACTGCAAAATCTCCATTCCCTCCCTCCCCGCTCCTGGGGGAAGGCTATTGCAACATCTCCACTCCTACCCCACTCTGGCCCCAGCCAGAGGGGGTATTTGCTGGTTCTCCGAACTACTCATAATTTCCGCTACCGGTTCTCCAGAACCTGCTGAATTTCACCCCTGCTTCTAACTCTCTTATTCTCCAAGATTTTACCTGCCTTGTAGGACATTTTCTACATGGAGTCTGCCCTTCTTCATCTTGATCTTGCAATGACCTCCCAAAGAAATCCTCTCTTACCTTGTGCCAATTTCTTCCCTTCTTAATTGAATTGCACGTTAATTGCACATTTCCTTGAAGCAACAGAGGTTGCAACCAATTTAGCAGTACAAGAGCACAACTGGGGTTTGCTTTACTCATTCTCTTCTACAAAGCAATCAAAGTAGAGTGCTTAGCTAGCTGGCTGCGACACATACAAACAGGTCACTCTCAATTTAGAACCGAAATGGAGCCTGCCCGTTATGGTCCTAAGTGTGATGGCCATAAAGCAAGTCACCCACCCAAGTTTACAACCTTCCCTTTCTTTCATTGTTTCTTCCTTTCCTCTCTTTTCCCTCCTCCCTCCCTCCCTCTCTCATCTTTCTTCCTTCTTTCCTTCCTTCCCCCCTTCTCTCTGTCTCTCCCTCCCTTCCTTCCCCCCATCTCCCTCCTTCCCTTCCTTCCCCCATCTCTCCCTCCCTCCTTCCCTCTCTTCCTCCATTTTTCCTTCCCCTCTCTCCCTCCCTCCCTCCCTTCCTTCCCACTCTCCCTCCCTCCTTCCCTCTCTTCCTGTTTTTTTCCTTTCCCCCTCTTTCTCCCTCCCTCCCTTCCTTCCCCCCTCTCTCTCCCTCCTTCCCTTCCTTCCCGCTCTCTCCCTCCCTCCTTCCCTCTCTCCCTCCCTCCCTCCTTCCCTCTCTTCCTCCATTTTTCCTTCCCCTCTCTCCCTCCCTCCCTCCCTTCCTTTCCACTCTCCCTCCCTCCTTCCCTCTCTTCCTGTTTTTTTCCTTTTCCCCTCTTTCTCCCTCGCTCCCTTTCTTCCCCCCTCTCTCTCCCTCCTTCCCTTCCTTCCCCCTCTCTCCCTCCCTCCTTCCCTCTCTCCCTCCCTCCTTCCCTCTCTCCCTCCCTCCCTCCTTCCCCCCCTCTCTCCCTCCCTCCCTCCCTTCCTTCCCACTCTCCCTCCCTCCTTCCCTCTCTTCCTGTTTTTTCCTTCCCCCCTCTTTCTCCCTCCCTCCCTTCCTTCCCCCCTCTCTCTCCCTCCTTCCCTTCCTTCCCCCTCTCTCCCTCCCTCCTTCCCTCTCTTCCTCCATTTTTCCTTCCCCCCTCTCTCCCTCCCTCCCTCCCTTCCCACTCTCCCTCCCTCCTTCCCTCTCTTCCTGTTTTTTCCTTCCCCCCTCTTTCTCCCTCCCTCCCTTCCTTCCCCCCTCTCTCTCCCTCCTTCCCTTCCTTCCCCCACTCTCCCTCCCTCCCTCCTTCCCTCTCTTCCTCCATTTTTCCTTCCCCCTCTCCCTCCCAGCCTCCTCCTCTCTCTTCCTCCATTTTTTCCTTTCCCCCTCTTCTTCCTTCCCTTCCTTCCCCCTCCCTCCCTTGTTCCCTCTCTTCCTCCATTTTTCCTTCCCCCTCTCTGCCTCCCTCCCTTCCTTCCTACTCTCCCTCCCTTCCTTCCCTCTCTTCCTGTTTTTTCCTTCCCCCCTCTTTCTCCCTCCCTCCCTCCCTTCCCCCTCTCTCTCCCAGCCTCCTCCCCTCTCTTCCTCCATTTTTTCCTTTCCCCCTCTTCTTCCCTCCCTTCCTTCCCCCCCTTCCTCTCCCTCCCTCCCTTCCTCCTCCTCTCTCCCTCCCTCCCTCCTTCTCTTCCTTTTCATTTTTGCAGGAAAAACAGAAAACTATGTGCGGTTTTCCGTTTGGTCGCTGTCGATGAGAACAGTTTTCTGATTGAAAGAGAATGAATGATACAGGGTTATGGGAATTAGTAAGTTGTACGAAGGAGGTATTTGATTTTACAGATAATTGATTTCAAATTCAAATATTCAAATACCTTCTGTCCTGCTGTTAGCCTTTTTTGGAGTGTGGTTGTTGGCAGATACATCCATATCCATACATATATGACTGTTTGTACACAGTCATATATGTATGTGTTTGTACACATATAGAAATGTCTGACTTGTGCAATTTGTGGGGTTTGTACATTCACAAGGTTGGATTTCTGTTAGAATTGGTGACTCTAGATTGACACAGTGAGGAAGGTGAGCATAATATGGATTTTTGCTTGCAGTTTTTAGATGGATATGAGAGAGAGAGAGAGAGATGATAGATAGATAGATAGATAGATAGATGATAGATAGATAGATAGATAGATAGATAGATAGATAGATAGATAGATAGATAGACAGACAGATAGATAGACAGATAGACAGACAGACAGACAGACAGACACAGACAGACAGATGATAGATGGGCGAATGGACAGACAGACAGACAGATGGAGAGAATTTTTGTAGCTCTGGAATCATGTAGTGTCCTTGTTGCCTTTGAGCTTACTTATTTTCTTGCGGTCCTTTCATTATCCAATTAGGAAATGTATTTTTAGTACTCATGGTGTTACCTAATCGAGTAATGAAACATCTACAAGAAAACAACTAAGCACAGAGAAAGAACACAGGACAAAAAGAGAAGGTGAAAGAGAAAGGGAGGGAGGGAGGGAGGGACTGACTAGCCTGACTAGGTGGCTCAGTGGCTAAGACACTGAGCTTGTCGATCAGAAAGGTCGGCAGTTCGGCGGTTTGAATCCCTAGTACAGGTGTCCTGTGTGAGCAGGGGGTTGGACTAGATAACCTCCAAGGTCCCTTCCAACTCTGTTACTGTTAGGGAGGGAGATAGAGATTAAAATTTTCTGCTTATCTTGTGGAGATGATCATCAATTCAGAGTCATCTTCTAGCTCCCTTTTTCTTGCTCTTCTCAGGTTCAGGACAAGTTCCGTCTGGATCTGTCTGACGAGGAAGCTGTCCACTACATGCAGAGCTTGATCGACGAAAGCGTCCATGCTCTCTTTGCGGCGATGGTGGAACAGATCCACAAGTTTGCTCAGGTAAAAACTTTGGATCCCTCTTTCCTCCTCATTTATCACAATTAAGGATTGCCAGCTTAGGAAGGCAACCATGTTTTCTCCTGAGAACCGTGATGGCTAATCCCCAGCCAGATCAAACGTAAACCCCAACGTTTGATGTGAAGTCTTTATGAGGTAACGCTGCTGGAATTCAGCATCGAAGTGGTTTAATAATAGTCACTGGGGCACTTCCTTCCCCTCAAACTTAGGAGTGAATAGGAATGGGAGACCTTCTGGAAGGTTCCCTCTTTTGTTTCTCCTTGTCCAATTGTCGAGCCTTATTCAAGGAAACGAGAAATACTTCAGTAAAGAAGTTGAATGCAAAAATTAGAGATAAGGTACAGATCATGGAAACTACAAGGGTAACTCCCAGCTCTCTTTTATGTGGGAGTCCATTAAAGCACAGCTTTATTATTTTTATAAATAATTCACCACGGGGAACGTATCCAACACACCTTCCTCCTCCTGTTTTCCCTGTTCTGTCCCTGTACCACGCACACACACCCACAGACGGCCCGGAGTTAATAAGCCACACGACAAAACTCTTTGATGATAAAGCTGGCAGCAACCCAGTGACTAGCTGCCAATTCAGACTTTACTCACACAAAACAAAGATTAGACTGCAGCATTCCGATAAAACAGGCAGAGTGTCAGTAATACAAGGATTAGTGCAAATGCAGTCCGATAAAGCAGGCAAAGTCCAGTAACGCAGAGATCATGGATTATTTCCAGTTTTTGTTTGTCACAAACTGAACCGGCCACCACACCCACATTTATACCCTGTGGGGTGTGGTCCAGTGACTCAGATAATCTCTGGCACGCCTTTCCCTCTGCTGCGCACGCTTCTCCCTGCGCCTCTGGCGAGGGTCCAGCCAGCACTTATCTTCCTCATCGCTGTCCACCTGTGGCTGCGGGGACGTGCTTGGCTCTGAGCCTATCGTTTGGCCTTCGGTGTCCTCCGGAGGCATTGCCAGAGAGGAAGGTCCTGGAGAGGGAGGTCTTGCCAACTCCTCCCCCTCACTCTCAGAGTCTGCATCTGTCGATAGCCCAGGCTCAGGCAACAGAGCCACAACATTCCCCACAACAACTCTGTGAGGTGAATTGGGGCTGTGAGGAAGGGGCTGGATTGGCCCAAAGTCACCTAACCAGCTTTCACGCCTAAAATGGGACTACAACTCACCGTCTCCCGATGATTGGTCTAAAGTCACCCAGCTGGCTTTCATGGCTAAGCAGGGGTGGGCTTCAAAAATTTTAGCAAGGGGTTCCCTGCCCAGTTGCTGGGTGGGCGTGGCCTATTTGGCCTCCTGCCCCGAGCTCCGGAGGCTTTCCTCGAGCCTCCGGGAAGGCGAAAACGGCCTCCCCAGGCTCCGGAAGCCCTCTGGAGGCCAGAAATGGGCCCATTTCCGGCCTTCCCTGTCAGATAATTATCTGAAACAGTGCCACTGAACCACACTGTCTATACTGGAAGGATGGTTTTGTGTTTATACTTTCCCTCCATTTTGTCTGAGGGACTGAAGGGGGAGTGGCTTAGCCACCCTATAAGTATGACCCCCTTTAGCCACACACAGGAGAGACACAGGGGAGACACACAGGAGAAAAGAGAGAGGAAGGGATTATGCTCTAGGCACATTTACCTCAGAAATAAATAAAGACCAAGATACAATGTTCTGTGATTTAAAATGTAAATAGTTTATTGATTTTAAATAAACAAAGTTTTTCTTGATAAAAGAAATCTGGCTTAATTGTAGCTGCTGGGACATTCCAAGATCTTATTGATCTCTACAACCTAAACTAAAAACTTTTCTAACATTCCCTAACTTCTGTTAGGCCCATTTTTCATGGGCCTCCCCGAGCCTCCACGTGCACTCTGCACTTACCTGTATGCAAAATAGGACACGTGGGGACTCCTGGGAGGGGCGGGGTGGGCGGGGCCAGCCAGGAGTGAGATTTGGGGGTTCTCCAAACTGCACAGAATCTTAGCTAGAGGTTCTCCCAAACCCCTGCGAACCCTCAGCAACTCTCCCCTGTGCCTAAGGCAGAACTACAACTCCCAATCTCCCGGAGACAAAATACATTGCAAAGATATTTCTTCTTCTTCTGCTGTTCTACCGAGGCTCAGAGACTCTTCATAACATTCATTTACATTCTTTTGGAGAGTTGTTGAGGCCACCTGGGGGTTTATCTGTGTCCTGAAGGTCACCGAGTAGCCTCAACGATTCTCTAAAAGGATGCAAATGACCAACTGTCTGCAAGGAGTATCAATCCTTCCATTCCCCACCAGCCAGTCAGAGCTGAAGAAGCTTCTTGGATGAGAAGTGAAACATCTTCAAAAAAAAAACCCCGAGAAAGTTCAGTCGCCTCCTGAAAAAGCACCTTTGGGACAACCATGACCTATATGACTGAGAATCTCCATGGACATTTTCTTGAGCGTTACTCTTGGTTCTGCCTGGCAAGTTTCTTCTTTTAATTAGAAGAAGAATCAATTGGTGCTTTAATTCCTGCGCAAAGTGACTCATGAAGTCGACAGTTTCTCCAAGAACAGATACTTATTAAAACCTCTTATCTGAGCCAACTGCGTAACCTACTGTCCTGCCAATTTTTGTTTCACCCTACGGTTTATGAGTCTCTCTCTTCCTTCCCACTCCAATCACCACCAACCCTAAGTAAATATATAGGATTCCTGATCTGATACCAAGTTTAATTAACTGGAAAATGTCACTGGAAGCCACGTACTTATTACTGGGGTTTTTCTAATGCTGTATTATGAGCCGCACGCCAATTCTTGACAGTTTCTTGTTAGTTTCCTATTGGCGACTACTCTCCAAGATAATCCCAAATGTGCTTTTTTCAAGAGGCAACTAGACTTTCTGGTTTTTTCTTTGAAGACGTTTCGCTCCTCATCCAAGAAGCTTCTCCAAGTCTGAGAGGGTGATGGGGAATAGAAGGATTGATACTCCTTGCAGACAGTTGGTCATTTGCATTCTTTTAGAGAGTCGTTGAGGCTACTTGGAGATTTATCTGTGTCGTCAGGGTCACCTGTGTGATGCAAATGGGTGTGGAGTATGGATGGGTTCTAAACAATTTTACTACCGGTTCTGTGGGCATGTCTTATTTTGTGGGCGTGGCTTGGTGGGGGGTAATGTGACTGGGTGGGCGTGGCCAATTTTTTTTTTTTTACTTTTAAAAGCATTAAAAGTAAAAGCAACTTCTTAAGGTTGTAGAAAAAAATGCTTTTAGAAGCCTCTGACGATCAGGCAACTCAGCTGGGATCGTCAGAGGCTTTTTTTTTTTTTTTTTTTACTTTTAAAAGCATTTTTTCAACCGAAGAGGTTGTAGGAAAAATGCTTTTAAAAGTAAAAAAAAAAAAAGCCTCTTATGAGGTGGGCAGGGTAAGCGAGCGGCGACTGGTTCAGGGGCCTGGCCAGCCAATGTTATTACCGGTTCTCCGAACTACTACAAAGTTTTACTACCGGTTCTTGTGAACCGGTGCGAACCGGGAGCAACTCACCACTGGTATGGAGCCTTCTTGGAACTGTTGGAAGGACCGTGTTGTAGACTGGAGATAGATGATCTCGTATCCTTTCCCCTCTGTTGAGAGAGTGCTGTTCAGTTTTAATATAGATAGCTCAATGACTCTCTAAAAGAATGCACATGACGATGCCATTGTCCAAAATCATTGGCCATTGTTTTAACCTATTGCAGAAAATATATGTCACTTTGTGAGCTTGTAGGAGATGAGCTGGAAGGCGGTGTTAAACATGTCATTGGTTTGGAATCATTGTGCAGCCAAAAGAGATCCAAATCCAGGCCCCGATGAATTCTGTTGACCCTTACATAGTGCCCGTTCAGCTGTAATCATTACTTGACCACATTCTGATGTATTGGTCTCTCTCTCAGCTTTCTTCTTTCCTCTATATATTCAAAATGGACACTGATATACATATATAACCTTTTTCCCACTAAAATAACCCCCCCCCCCAAAAAAAAATAAGCCCTCCCTGAAAATATTTAAAAGCATGAGCAGCCGGTTCCCGCCATTTCCTCTGGTTAGGGTTAGGGAGACAGAGCTGGAAATCAGGTAAGACAGCAAGAGGATCCCCATCTTGCTCCACGTGCCCCAAAATAATAAACCTCTCCAAAAATAAGGCCAAGCACTTATTTCGGGGTTCAAAAAAATATTAGACAGGATCTTATTTTCAGGGTATATGTGTGTGTTTGTGTGTGTGTGTGTGTGTGTGTGTGCAGATGTGCATGTGTGTGTAATGTATGGGAGTGTGTGTATGTATATATATCAAATTTATATTTCACTGATAAAGAAATAAAGGGAGACTAGTATAGATCTATTTCAAGCTATTTAGAGATTTCCCCTGGCTCAAGCTGATGAAGGGAGGAGAGCTTCTGGCTCAGAGGTTAATACAACTGCCTAATATGCAGGCAGCCCAAGTTCGAATCCAAGTAAGGGTATGGCTAGCTGATGAGAGTTAAATAGCTTGAAATAGATCTATACTAGTCTCCCTTTATTTCTTTATCAGCAAAATATAAATTTGGTATAAAATGGTTTGTGGTGAATGCGACTGCTTGAGGGCTCCTGGATTGGAGCTGAAAGGCGAAAGGGAAGCAGTATTCTCCCTCCCACATGTTGGGGTAGACCAGATGGATTTCTCTTCTCTTCTCTTCTCTTCTCTTCTCTTCTCTTCTCTTCTCTTCTCTTCTCTTCTCTTCTCTTCTCTCCTCTCCTCTCCTCTCCTCTCCTCTCCTCTCCTCTCCTCTCCTCTCCTCTCCTCTCCTATCGTGTCACCCTATTCTACACACCCTACCTATCCTATCACATCACCCTACCTTACTCTACCCTACCATCTTATCTCATCCCATCCCATCCATCCTACCTTACTTTACTTTACCTTACCTTCAGTAATACATTCTTTGGTGCTTTGAACTCAACAAATGCTCCTGGTTCTTTGCACCTGCCATGAATCCTAAAATAGTGCTACCGTAGATAAAGGTCAAGGGAATTTACAGGAGGCTGGACTTGGATCTCTTGTGGTTATGCAATGATTCCAAACTGATGATACATTTAACTCCGCCTGCTTGCCTCCTACAGAGCTCTTCTGAATGGCTTACCAAACTCAATTGCTGTACCATCAAAATCATTTTTTTTTAAAAAAAAAAATCATTTACCTTTCAAACAGAACAAGTAACCAATAAGTATGATAAATTATCAATAGGCACTGTAAATTAGCAATAAGCGCCTTGATGCGAGAAACACACGAAAAACTGTAGCTTGAGTTTGAAACGTGTTTCGCACAACTTTGGAAAGCAAGGAGAAAAATCAATCTGGTGCCTCTTTCCTCAAATTTGGGGAGTGGGCTGGGAGAGAGAGAGAGAGAGAGAGAGAGAGGGAGAGAGAGATATGATAAATATATGGATGGATGGATGGATGGATGGATAGATAGATAGATAGATAGATAGATAGATAGATAGATAGATAGATAGATAGATAGATAGATGATAGGATAGATAGAGACAGTCCTTTTACTTCCCTTCAGAAAGCTAAATATTCCCCAGGCCATCAAAAGGTTGCCCAGCCTTTTATGCTGGTTTGTAAAAATTCCTCCAAGATAATTTCATGTAAAGCACTCTCAAAACAGCTATTTTAGCGTTAAGTATTATGCCTCAGTATCCCTTTGAGCACACTTAGATTCATTTTTCCCCCCTCTCTCTGTTCTTGGTTTTTTGCCAGGTAAATGTTAACTTGTTCCTTCCTTCTCTTCCCTACTTTGTCAGACTAATAAAGCTCGCCAGATATAATGCAGAGAAAGAAACCAAATATTGTCTCATAGGGTTTGAAGGAACACAGGTTGAGGTACTTGATAATATCATATCTTCTCATGGAGGACAGGTGTAACTTCAAACTTAAGTGTTGTGGTCCGCCGGCAGCCTGCAGAGCTGGCAGCAGAGTTGGACAGTGAGGAGGCTGGGGAGAACTATGGGCCAGTCCTGGAGTCTGGGGAAGGCTTGGATGAGGGCTCTGCGTCGGAGGCAGAGAAAGGGCCATCTGGGAGGTATGTGCTACCTCCGGAGCCTCCAGAGTCGGACCTCAGCGAGGCAGAGGAACAGGGGGAGCCTGTTCCCAGTGCACGCATGCGCAGAGCTGCCAGAAGGCAAGAACAGTTAAAACAAAGGAACAACTTGGGAGTAGGGCTTGGAGATGATTGTCCCCTCCCATAAGACTTAAAAAAGGAGCAAAGGCATGTGGGCCTTTGCAGGAAGCAACATTGTTAATTCTGTTCAGTTTAAAGCCTGAAGCTCTGTTTGATTCTGGCCTCCGTGTGGCTTTGCCAATTAGGTCTTTGGCAGCGTGTCAAGGGAGATAAAGGTGGGTGATTATCCTGAAGGACTGTTTACAACTATTTGGGACTTATCTGTGAATGAACAGAATTCACAGCTGTTGCAATAAAAGAGGTTTTTGGGACTACTTGTGTGTTTTACTGACTCAGGAAGCCTAGGTCAGAACAATAAGAGAAGTAGTTAGGAAAATTAAGTTCCATTCTCAACGGCCATCAACTGGGTATCAATAGAAGAGAATATTTGTAATTCAGGGTTGAACTGTTGGGTCCTTGGTGCTCTCTGAGTATGGATGCTTTCTTGCAGACATTTTATTACCCAACCAGGCAACATCATCCATGCACATCTTAGATGAGGGAATAGAAGGGGAACTCATCAAATTTGCAGGTGACACTAAGCTGGCAGGAATAGCCAACATCCCAGAAGACAAGCTCAGGATCCAAAAAGATCTTGACAGACTTGAACAATGGGCCCTATCCAACAAAATGAATTTTAATGTGGAGAAAAGCAAAGTTTTACATTTAGGCAGGAAAAACCAAAGGTAGAAGTACAGATTAGGCGAAACCTGGCTCAAAAACAGTAACTGGGAGAGGGACCTTGGAGTTCTAGTGGATGATCACTTGAACATGAGCCAGCAGTGTGCAGGAGCAGCCAAAAAAGCTACAATAATCCTTGGTTGTATAAACAGAGGCATAGAATCAAAATCATGTGACGTATTAGTACCACTTTATAAAACCTTACTAAGACCACAAGTGAAATACTGCAACCAATTTTGGTCGCCACACTACAAAAAGACATTGAGACTTTGGAAAAAGTGCAAAGAAGAGCAACTAAGATGATCAAAGGCCTGAAGACTAAAACGTATGAAGAACAGTTGAAGGATTTGGGTTTGGCTAGTCTAGAGAAAAGAAGAATTAGGGGGACATGATAGCAATATTCCAATATTTGAGAGACTGCCACAAAGAAGAGGGGGTCAAATATTCTCCAAAGCACCAGAGGGCAGGACAAGAAACAATGGGTGGAAACTCCTCGGAGGGAAATCCAACCTGGAACTAAAGTGTCAGTCCTGCCCCAGTCCGATCCCTTAGGCGAGAAAGACCCTCGACTCCATTTGGTTGAAGTCATAGGTTCTTTTACTAAAAGATGCTGGCTGCAGTAAAGTCAGGCTAGAACTAAATTTCTCACACTTAAAAGATACAAAAGGTTTTCCCTCATCCCATGCCTCCCCCAGTGGTGGGTTCCAACTGGTGTTACTACTGGTTCTCTTCGTGCACTTGCTTTGCGCGCAATTGTCGTGTGCGTGCTTGCTTCATTCGCACGCACGCCAAACTTGCGTGCTCCGCACAAGCGTGTTAGGTTTCTGGCCAGCTGAGCTGCGGCAATCCACTCTGCCACGCCTATCAGCTGGGCTAAAAACCAAGGAATAAAGGTAGGAATAAAGCGGGGGCGGACGGGAGGGGCCGGCTCCCAGTTACAGACAACCGGTTCGGTGACGTCACATTGTCACCGCTACCGGTTCGGCTGAACCGGGCCGAACCAGGAGCAACCCACCACTGCCCTCCCTCCATGACCAGTCTGTCTTCAGCCAATGAAGATTTGCCTAGATGTTTTGAGAACGCTGAGATGTTCCTGTAAGGGTGCATGGCCTTGAATGTTGGCACAAACTGGTTCTAAACTCTGTTCTTCGTCAAGCTGTCTTCCCCCCCTCCCTATTTCCATCACATACTGACACAGGTTTATTGCCCATTTGTTCATTCCCCCCCCCATACCCCCTAGTGTTTGATGGCAGGATGCCAGCAAGGCGCCAGGCCGAAGTTTAGTTTAGTTTAGTTTAGTTTATTTGATTTGTATACCGCCCTACTCCCGAAGGACTCAGGGCGGTGAACAGCCAAACAATAAAATACATAAATACAAAAAAATTAAAAACCAGATAAAATCAAATTAAATCATTTTGGCCTGGACAAATTAAAACACCCCAATAATTTAAAAACAGATTAAAATTTACATATTAAAAGAGGGAGGAGATTAGGCCAAGCCCGCTTGATGGAATAAAAAGGTCTTCACAGCGCGGCGGAAGGTGCGCAGATCCGGGATCCTCCGTATCTCTGGGGGGAGCTCATTCCAGACGGTAGGTGCCCCCACAGAGAAGGCTCTCCCCCTAGGGGTCACCAGCCGACACTGTTTGGCTGACAGCACCCGGAGGAGTCCCTCTCTATGAGAGCGTACTGGCCGGTGGGAGGCTATTGGTGGTAGTAGGCGGTCCCGAAGATGGCAAACCTGACACCAAGAGAAATTTCCTGACAGTGAGAATGATTAATCAATAGAACAGCTTGTCTCTCAAAGCTGTGGGTGCTCCAACACTGGAGGTTTTCAAGAAGAGATTGAACTACCATTTGTCCAGACCAGGGGTCTGCAACCTTAAACACTCAAAAGAGCCATTTGGACCTGTTTCCCACAGAAAGGAAAACACCGGAAGCCACAAAACCCTTCCCGGGCCTGACTATTTCTTCAGCAGCCACAAAACTAGCATATGTAGTTGAAGTAAACGTAGCATATGAAGTAAAACTAGCATATGTAGTTGAAGTAAACGTTCTGTTGTCTTCGGAAACTTATTTTCTTGGATTTATCCATGGTTGGCCTACTGAGGGTTGAAAAGCTCGTGCCGGCAGGTGTCGCACATTGGCGGCTGTGACGCATATTTTGAGTGACAGGGAGCCGCAGCAGAGGGGTGAAAGAGCCACACGCGGCTCCAGAGCCGCAGGTTGCTGATCCCTGGTCCAGATAGAGGGTTGGACTAGAAAACCCCCAAGGTCCCTTCCAACTCTATGATTCTGTGATTATAATAACAGAAGAACAGAGTCGGAAGGGACCCTGGAAGTCTTCTAGTCCAACCCCCTGCTCAAGCAGGAAACCCTTTACCACTTCAGGCAAAGGGTTATTCAACCTCTTCTTTAAAACCTCCAATATTCAGAAGTTTCCCAACCTTTGAAAGCATTGAGTCCAGAGGTGGTATTCAGCCGGTTCGGGCGAAACGGAAGTGGTGACTTCCACTTCCACTGCCCAGCCATCCACCCCGGTGCTATGCTGTCCTATTTCTAAGCCACCCACATGCACGCAAAGCGCATGCAAAGCTCATGTACAGAAGGCATTTTTTTCTGCACGCATTTTCGGTGCGCGGCAAACCAGTGGTAAAATCGTATGAAACCCATCTCTGATTGAGTCTGTTCCTTGTTAGCCCAGGGTACTTCAGCTTAAATCCCACTGATGAAAGTAAAAAATAAATATAATTGGGACATTTTTTAATATATATATATATATTCTTTCTCTTTTCCTCACACAGTACTGGAGAAAATGAGACCTCATCACTTCCGAAGGCAAAAAAATTCTCCTCCAGCTGCTTCCTGAAACTCCTGAAGATAACGTCAAAAAAGGATATAACTTTTCTAGCTTGGATAATGAATTTATCCAGAACTGCCATTCCAAACTAGGACAGGGGTATGTGTTCCTCACTCTCGGTTATCAGACACAGTTTGGAAAACAGGGCAGTGCTATCCAGAACCCCAATGACAAGAAGAAAATAAATGTCTAATGGTTTTTGAAGGACATCTGTGCACTTATTACTGAACAAAAACGCAACTATGGAGAGACATGTGCGGCCAAAGCTTATGAACTTGGAATGGAAGTTTGGAGTCATTTCTAAAACTTGTCCAAACTTCAGTTGGACCTCCCTTTTAGAGTAGATTAGTTCCTACGGATTCCTTTTTTAGAAACAAGCTCTCATCAGATCTGGACCTTTAGAACAAAGCAAAGTCCTCAAAAGATATCAGCGAAGGACTTCAAATTCCTGACGGGAAGAGAGCGAAAGTTTTCATTTTGCATACAACAACATAATGTATGTTGACTGTATATGCCAAATCTAATAAAATGGCTTTGGTGCAATCTTAAATTCTCTTTATTTAAGCTTCTTCAGCTTCCTTCTGCTGCTGTCCTCACCCTTAGATATAAACGTCTATTTAAAGATTTATTTCTAGCAGTTTCTGTTCCAGATTGACCCCCTTCAGCTTGATATCATCTTCTTTTAATGATCCCATAATCCCTTGCACGGTGGTGTCTGGGCAGCTGAGTGTTTACTGGCCGGATGCACTTCCTGTCACCAGTACGGAGTTTTATTCAGCAGATATATTCTCATTATGCCCAGAGAGAGAAATATTTGCCTCTACCTAGGATCGAACTCACAGCCTCCTGATTTTGAGGCGAGATCTCCACCTCTAGGCCACTGCACCACACTAAATCTAGGATCTCTTAACATTTAGGCTAATATTCTGAAATTGGTTTACTTGATGGTGGACCTTCAGATGCCACTTAACTCTTAGAGAAAAGAATAAAGCCAACTGCAGGTATTCCTCAACTTACAACCATCCGTTTAGCAATTGTTTGAAGTTACGACGGCGCTGAAAAAAAGGGACTTACAACTGATCCTCGCACTTACAACTGTTGCAAGTCATGTCATCCAAGTTTGGGTTATTTAAGACCTTCCCAGCCAGCTTTCAACAAGCAAAGTCAATGAGGGAAGCCAGTATTCACTTAGTGACGGCACTATTCCCTTAACAATTAACAGCAATTTTCTGAACTGTGGCCAAACAGGTAAAATCAAGCGCAACTCACTGAACAACTGTCTTGCTTAACAACAGAATGTCAGGGTTCCGAGTAACATACCCGTAGCAAACAGAACTCTTGAGGCAGTAGATTCCTTAAAGAACAGTTTTATTGGATATATCATATTGGCACATGACTGGTGAAAACCGACTCTAACTATTCCCGCGGTTTTCACCGAATTAAAAGGAAACGTTTTCCCCCTTTTCTCAAACAGTCAGTCACATGGTCCAATCAAAGCTCTGTCCGGTTGCTTGGTAACTTCACTCCTCCTCTCTCCAGCCACCTGTGGGAATGTCCTTGGTTCCCAGAGGAAACTGTTCTGTTTTGGATACAAATTCCCGCCCCCACCCCCACCCCAGCTATCTCTATTCCCCCCTCCCCTAACCCTCATCTCCATTGAGGCAACCCTGAAGCCCCAAAGATGGCCTCAGCTTCAGTGTTGACACAGAAATTCTGGTATCAAGTGTCGTAAATTGAGGACTACCTGTACAACTGAAAATTCATCTATAGCGCACTAGGAAACCGATTACTTACCCTGTCGCATCTTTTACGGATACAAATTAACACGACATGAATAACTTCTGCATTTATCTCAAAGCTCTTTTGCCGATACGCATTCTGTAGCGCATAATACTAATGGGAAAAAATGTTCTTTAATTGGGTTGGTATATTTTCTCAGTTCATAACCAGGTTCCGTGCACGGAGCATTCTCTCTCTCTGTCCACTTTTATTGTGTGTGTTAACTGGTGCAGAGGGACGTTTTATTGTAATGACACCACAACAGGAGATAAAATAGGTTCAGCCATTCCAATGTATTTGCATCTTGCAGATTGGAAGGGAGGGAAATGTTGCATCTAATTTTTTTTTTCTTCATTATAATTATTGGCTCTGGTTTGCCTTTTGAGACACCTCCTCCTCCTCCTTCCTTTTTAAATTTTTAATCGGCTTCTGAAATTTTTCTCGAGCCCATTTTTCCCCTTCTTATTTAAATGCTACATTCTCCTTTTGCGCTGCTCCTTTTTTTTCCCCCGAGCAGGAAAAAAATGTTTTCTGAGCCAACGTGCGATCTATAAAGTCAAATCGTTCTCCCGGGCTTCGTATCATAACGTTGCTGTTTTCAGCTACACAATTCCGTCCACCGGCTTGGGGCTTGGGAGAGTTTATAACTGGGGGGTAGATTCTTTTTCTGTCCATGTTCCTTTGGGGCACTGATAAAACCTAGAAATCTCAGATTCTGTGGAGGTTGTCAGTCATCCAAGGTCATGGTTGTCCCAAAATTGGGGTATTTTAAATTTCTGGGATTTTAATTGGAGCCTAATTATTTAATGATTTTAAATTTTAATTGTTGTTCTGTTTCTGTGTTTTTAAATAGGCTGTACACCGCCCTGAGTCCTTCGGGAGAAGGGCGGTATAGAAATAATAATAATAATAATAATAATAATAATAATTATTATTATTATTATTATTATTATTATTATTATTATTATTATTATTATTATTATTATTATTATTAAAAGTGCAATTGGACTTTCTGTTTCCTTGGTTGTGAGCTCTGTACCTTGCTTTTTTTTCTTTTCTTTTTTTCTTTTTTTTTTTCTGCCTCTGAAACTTCTGAAACTCTGTTTCAGAAAAAAAAAACGTTATTTTCTGCCTCTGAAAGCCTCCGAAACAGCTTCAGAAAAAAAGCCTCCGAAGCTCTGTTTGGAGGCTTTTTTTCTGAAGCTCTGTTTGGAGGCTTTTTTTTTTTTTTCTGAAGCTCTGTTTGGGGGCTTCTTTTCTGAAGCTTTGTTTCTGATGCTTTTTTCAGTCTCTGAAACCTCTGAAATAAAGCTGGGTGGGGCTGCATTCGGAGTATAAGACGCATCCAGATTTTCACCCTCTTTTTTGGGGGGGAAAGGTGTGTCTTATACTCTGAAAAATACGGTATATATATATATATATACTGCTCAAAAAAATAAAGGGAACACAAGCAGAAGACATCCGAGATCTGAATGAATGAAATAGCCTTATTAAATACTTTGTTCTTTACATACAGTAGTTTATACACTGCTCAAACAACTAAAGGGAACACAAAACTACTGTATGTAAGGAACAAAGTATTTAATAAGGCTATTTCATTCATTCAGATCTCGGATGTCTTCTGCTTGTGTTCCCTTTATTTTTTTGAGCAGTGTATATATTTTATACCAAATATATATTTTGCCACATGTTGGGGTAGACCAGGTGTCTCGGTAAACATTTAATATATATACATACATACATACATACATACATACATACATACATACATACATACATAATTTTACATTTTTCTTTTAATACACACATTCCATCTTACGTTAGTGTGTCATCTGAGTTTAAAATTCTGTGTGTCTTAACAATTAAACTTACCACCATATTCATTTCTTACATTCATTCTTATATTAATACTAAATAATAATACTATGTTTCCATGAAAATAAGACCCTGTCTTATATTTTGTTGAACCCTGAAATAAGCGCTTGGCCTTATTGCCATGCACTCAAAAGCGTGATTGGGCTTATTATCAGGGGATGTCTTATTTTGGGGAAAACAGAGTAATACTGATAAAATAACATAAACCTAACATTTCTTTTCTTTACTTGTCTATGTTTACAATACATTGCTTTCATTTTTTTTTTAATTTTTTTTTATTTGATTTATATGCCGCCCTTCTCCGGAGACTCAGGGCGGCTTACAGTGCGTTAAGCAATAGCCTTCATACTTTTGTATAGTTTATACAAAGTCAGCTTATTGCCCCCACAATCCGGGTCCTCATTTTACCTACCTTAGAAAGCATGGAAGGCTGAGTCAACCTTGAGCCTGGCAAGATTCGAACTTACTTTAATTGCAGACAGCTGGTGTTAAATTACAGTGCCTTGTCTGCAGAGCTATTTATTCTCTAACCATTAATAAAATAACTCCCATATATTATAATAATCTGATTCTTCCTTTTCTTGAATTGCAAGTGTTAATCTTTTCATTTCTGCACAATCTAATATTTTCTTAATCACTTTTTCATCTAGAGGGATCTCTTTCCAATTTTGTGCAAATAAAATTCTAACTGCGGTTATTACATGAATAATCAAATATACAGTTTCTTTATTACAAAGAAAGAGAATCCAAAAAGCTTCTTCAACATTGACTGGGTGGTGGGGAATGGAAGGATTTATACTCCTTGCAGACAGCTCGACATTTGCATTCTTTTTAGAGAGTCGTTGAGGCCACTTGGAGGTTTGCCTGTGTCCTCAGGGTCACTTGAGTAGTGCAAATGGGTGTGGAGCCTTCTTGGAACTGCTGAAAGGACTGTGTTGTAGACTGGAGAGAGATGATGCATGTAATATCCCTCCCCCTCTGAGAGAGGGCTGTTCAATTTTGACATAGATTGCCTCTCTCAAACCAGCGGTCCTCTCTGTCCAAAATATGGACTTTGCTGTCTTCAAAAGAGTGGCTGATATCTTTTAAATGCAGATGGACTGCTGAATCTTGTCCTGATGGGTTTGTTCTCCTATGTTGTGCCATGCGTTTATGAAGTGGTTGTTTTGTTTCCCCAATGTACAGATCAGCACATGGCTCACTGCATTGTACTGCATACAACACGTTACTCACTTTGTGACCCTGGTGACACAAATAAATTTCCAGGTGACCTTAAAGGTAAAGGTAAAAGTTCTCCCCGCACATATCTAGGGGGCAGTGCTCATCTCCGTTTCAAAGCCGAAGATCCAGCGCTGTCTGAAGACATCTCTGTGGTCATGTGGCCGGCATGACTAAACGCCAAAGGCGCATGGAACGCTGTTACCTTCCCACCAAAGGTGGTCCCTATTTTTCTACTTGCATTTTTTACGTGCTTTCGAACTGCTAGGTTGACAGAAGCTGGGACAAGTAATGGGAGCTCACCCCATTACGCGGCACTAGGGATTCTAACCACTGAACTGCTGACCTTTCGATCGACAAGCTCAGCATCTTAGCCACTGAGCCACACATCCCCCAGGTGACCTTAACGACCCACTAACAGAATGCAAACGACCAGGTGTCTGCAAGGAGTATAAACCCTTGCATCCTCCACCATCCAGTCAGAGCTGAAGAAGCTTCTTAGATGAGAAGCGAAACGTCTTCAAAGAAAAACCAGAAAGTCCTCTTGAAAAAAGGATCTTTGGGACAACCATGACCTGGGTGACTGAGAATCTCCGTAGACATCTGAACTTGATTGTTTTCTTGTAGACATTTCATTACCCAGGTAGCAATGGTGGATTGTTCCTGGTTTGGTCCAGTTCTATAGAACCGGTAGTAAAACTGGCGGGAGGCTCCGCCCACCCACCATGACGTCATCATGAAGAGCGTGCGCGTGATCCCGCTGCGAACCAGTAGTAAAAGTAAGTGGAACCCACCCCTGCCAGGTAGGTAACATCATCAGTGATCTTCAGCCTAACCCACATCTTAGGGGTTTCTTGCTGATATACCTCATACAATCACAAACCATGATTGATACTAGCATTTTTTGAAAATGCCCAAGATCAACCAGGAGGTTGCAAAACAACTATCAGGATATTTTTCTCGTGTAGAAAACTGCTACTAATAGTAACCCTGAGTCAATATGATTGCCCAAACTTTAATACTCATTACTTAAGGTAGAAGTAATTTATATGCTTATGTTTATTTTGTTTTTTTAAATTATGCATTTACAAGATACATTTATAAGCATTCTAGCTTGCTTTTCAATAAAAAAAAAATGTGATAAAGCAAAGCAACTTTAATGTCCAATATATAATCCTCTTTCCTGCCTGCTGAACCAAGTCAGATATTTTGCCTCTTGGTTGACATTTCTGTTAATTAGAGTGATTGATTAATTCCATTAATGTATTTATTAGTACAATTGATTGATCGGGCTAATAAATAAATATTTTACATGAGTCAGTGCACAAACTTTTTCGGAGCGAGGTTCAGACACTAAACCTTTTCTGTGCTTGAAAAAAAGGTCGAAAGGTGTGCATTAAAAAAAGGCAATAAATTTGAAAGTGCTGAACTGGAGGGGAGGAAGAATTTCGCTATAAAACAAAACAATGGAAAACATCCGACATCACTTTACCAAAGTGGCTCTTCCTAGCTCATCTAAACTTCTAAAGAGACCCACCCAGGGGTGAAATGCGACTGGTTCGCACTGGTTCCGGCGAACCGGTAGTAAAAAAAAAAATGCTAGCGGTTCGTCCGAACCGGTATTTCCAACAATCAGCTGTGCCACGTAATTTATATTCGCTAGAAAGCAGGAAATCTTGCTTTCTAGCGAATCTAAATCACGCGGCACAGCTGTTCCCCCCCTCGCTGTTCTACTTACCTTGTTAAGTTTCCTTTTTCCATGCGAAGCACACGTGTGCGTGGACTTACTCCCGGTTCAGACCGGATTGCCCAATCCAGTAGTAATGGAGGCAGGTGGTTCGGAGAACCGGTAGCAAAAATCCCTGCCCCCCCCACCATGCCCAGCTGAGCCGCGCAATCATCAGAGGCTTTTTTTTTTTTTACTTTTAAAAGCATTTTTTCTACAACCTCTTCGGCCGAAAAAATGCTTTTAAAAGCCTCTGACGATCCCAGCTGAGTTGCCTGATCGTCAGAGGCTTTTGAAAGCTTTTTTTTATATGCAACCTCTTCGGCCAAAGAGGTTGCAGAAAAAATGCTTTTAAAAGTAAAAAAAAAAAAAGTTGGCCACGCCCACTCAGTCACATTATCCCACCACCAAGCCACGCCCACATTTTACATTTCATCACAGCCCAAGATGTTCCTCTTCTTTTCACCCAATTGAGAGTTCAAAATCCCTTTGCTGCAATTTATCGTGTAATAGCTCCCATTGAAATCCAAAGTCAAATACTATAATAATATTGTATTATGGTAATGTTAATTATTTCAGCAAGTGGAAGGAAGACAGTAAATAATATCTGTAATTTGTAACTGTCAGTAAAGGCAAGGCAAACAAAGAAAAAAACCCTGCCAGTTTAATTTTTCTTCTTTTTCCGTCTTTTTTGTGTGTGTGTGTGCATTGTGGAAAAAGCTTTGGTTTACATAAAAGTATTTTAGATTGTCTCTTTGAAGCTGGGAGAAAATTCTTTATCTGAACTGTCAGGATAATAGATGGGGCCTGCAGAAATATTTGCATAACTTTTATCAAACTGATGCACTTAGCTGATTGAATGCTTCATTTTTTTTTAAATTTTAGGAGGAATGGTAATAATTCAGAAGTATATGAAAAATGTGTCACCTTTAAGGCAATCTTCAGCCGGCCATCAGACTTTGCCTTGATTTGTATTGAATGGAATTGAGAGTTCATTGTAAATGTTTATCCGATTTTTAAAGGTACATTTCGTAGCCAAGTCTTGTCTTGTCTCTTCTTTCTTTCTTTCTTTCTTTCTTTCTTTCTTTCTTTCTTTCTTTCTTTCTTTCTTTCTTTCTTTCTTTCTTTCTTTCCTTCCTTCTTTCCTTTCTTTCTTTCTTTCTTTCTTTTTTTCTTTCTTTCTTTCTTTCTTCTTTCTTTCTTTCTCCGCCTCCCTTCCTCTCTCCCTGCATTCTCTTTTTCTCTTTCCTCTTCCTCTTCCTCCTCCTTCTATTCCTTTCCTTTCTCCTCCCTCCTTTCTTCCTTCCCCTCTCCCTCCTCCTCCTCCCTCCCTCTCTCCCTCCATTCTCTCTTTTTCCCTTTCCTCCTCTTCCTCTTCCCCCTCTCCTTCCCTTCATCTCTCCCTCCGTTTTCTTTTTCTTTCCTTCTCTTCCTTTCCTTCCTCCCCCCTCCCTCTCTCTATTCTTCCTTCCTTCTTTCTCCTCCTCCTCCCTTCCCCTCTCCCTTCCTTCTCTCTTTTTCCCTTTCCTCTTCCTCTTCCTCTTCCTCCTCTCCCTCCCTCTCTCCTTCCTTCCTTCCTTCCTTCTTTCTTTCCTTCCTTTCTTCCTCCTCCTCCTCCTCCTCCTCCTCCTCCTCCTCCTCCTCCTCCTCCTCCTCCTCTTCCTCCCAACAAACCAATAAGTTGAGCAAAAACAGCATGGTTGATTCTGAGGCTTTTATTAACCGACTTTGCCTACAGAGTTTATTTATTTTATTTATTTATTTATTAGTCATATTTCTATGCCGCCCACTCTCCAAGGACTCTGGGCGGCTTACACCAAAGACAGTATACTAAATAGCATGTTGCCCCCAACAATCTGGGTCCTCATTTTACCCACCTCGGAAGGATGGAAGGCTGAGTCAACCATGAGCCGGTGAGATTTGATCTGCTCATCTGCTGAACTAGCAGTCAGCTGAAGTAGCTGCAGTACTGCACCCTAACCACTGCGCCGCCTCGGCTCATTTGGTAATATATCTGATCTCCTATTAACAGCCATGCAAATTGTTGTTACTGAAAGCACAGCCATGCAGGTTAATTCAAAAGATGACAATCTTTTCATTTCTCCAATCTTTGAGAACTGGGATCCTGCTAAATAGTAGCATTCGGGGTAGACAAGCTCCAGATGTTCTCCAGGTGTTTGGGATTTCAACTCAAGCCACTTTCAAATGATCTATCATTACTGTTGTATATACATTGAGAGCTTACTCACTGGAAACAAATTCCTTGTGTATCTAATCACACTTGGCCAATAAAGAATTCTATTCTATTCTATTCTATTCTATTCTATTCTATTCTATTCTATTCTATTCTATTCTATTCTATTCTATTCTATTCTATTCTATTCTATTCCATTCCATTCCATTCCATTCCATTCATTATTCTATTCTATTCCATTCCATTCCATTCATTATTCTATTCTGTTCTGTTCTGTTCTGTTCTGTTCTGTTCTGTTCTGTTCTGTTCTTTGTTCTTCAGAGGAACACTAAACTGTGCAGGTAAACACAGAAGGAAGCAAATCTTCACCACATTTTTCTCCTTTGAACCCACAAGTCGACACAAGATGTGGTGGAGAGTCCTACAACAAGGCAAGCACAGGTAGTCCTCGACTTCCATCAGTTCATTTAGTGACCGTTCAAAGTTACAACGGTACTCAAAAAAGTCACCTACAATCATTTTTCACGGTGATGACCTTTCCACCATCCCCATGTTCCCGTAATCAAGATTCCGATGCCTAGCCACTGACTCGTATTTATGACCATTGCTGTGTCATCCGTTCCCCTTTTGCGACCTTCTGAACAAGCGAAGTCAACGGGGAAGCCAGATTCACTTAACAACCGGGTTACTGACAACGATGCACCGTAACAAGATTGTCCATAAAACGGGGGCAAAGCTCAGGTAACAAATGTCTCGCTTAACAACAAAAATGTTGGGCTCAGTTGTGGTCGTAAGCCGAGGACTCCCTGTAGATCATCGCCCGGCCTTTGTCAGTTCACAAAATAAAAAGTCAGTTTTTGTAATTGAAAATTAATTCATACCGCAAAGTGCAGTCAATAGACAATTACGAAGATACAGTACCGTGTTTATTTGCTTGATAGAATTTGGCGGACGATTTATAAGGGGGAAGGCAATTATCTTCCTGTGCAAAGAACGGACGGAAGAGAGGGGACTTAATTACTGTGCAACCTCTTTTCATGAATATTTCTTTATGGCGTGTAATAAGCTTCAAATGAATACCCATAAACATAAAAATCCCGCTTTGAGTGACCTAAAATTATCACGACCGTCAACATTATTAAGAAGAAACCAGAAAGGGTTTCGGGGTGCTTCTTAACAGATTAACAGAGTTGGAAGGGCCCTTGCAGATCATCTGGGATTGAACTCACAACCTCCTGATTGTGAGGCAAGAGCTCCACCTCTAGGCCACCGGGTCTTGGTTTTTTTCTTGTCCCCTTGGGTTTAAGCTTCGCTGTACTCAGGGGTGGGTCGCTACCGGTTCGCCCCTGTTCGGACAAACTGGTAGCGGCGGTGGCAGGAGGCTCCGCCCACTCGCCCAGATGTCATCAAAAATGCTCTGCGCATGCGCAGAACCTTCTGCGCATATGCAGAAGAATCGCACGCTCGCTAAGTGAGTGCGTACACCCACTGCCAATAGCGAACCGGCAGCGCCAGGATTTGAACCCCACTATTGGCCATACTGCTTACGGAGCTCAAAATCATTGTAGCAATTACCCTGTGCGAGTAAGTCCTCGACTTCCAAGGGTTCTTTTGGTGACCGAACTTACAACGGCACTGAAAAAAGTGAACTGATGACCTTTTTTCCACACTTAACAACTAGCGTGACTGTCAAGTATGACCGTCACAGCTTCTCCGTGGTCATGTGACCCAAATTCAGATGCTGGGCAATCGATGCATTTTGTGACGGCTGTAGTGTCATGGAAGCCCCTTTTGAGATCTTCTGAACAAACAAAGTTGACGGGGAAGCCAGATTCACTTAACGACTATGGCAAGGAAGTTAGAACGTCATAAAATGGGACAACAGTCACTGAGCAACTCTCTCGTTTAGCCACAGAAATGTTGAGCTCAGTTGTGCTCGTAAGTCACCAACTACCTATACAACATACCAAACCTGGTTACAGAATTAACTTCTCGCTTTCTCTTTCCCTCTCCCCAACTCTCCCTGTCTCCCTCTCTCTCTCCCTTTCATTCTTGCTCTTGCTCTCCCTCTCCCTCTCTCTCCCTTCTTCCCTTCTTCCCTTCCCCCTCTCTTTCATTCTTGCTCTTCCTCTCCCTGACACTCTCCCTCCCTCTCTCTCCCCTTTTACTCTCTCTCTCCTTTTCTCTCTCTCTCCATCCCCCATGTCTCTCTCTCCTGCTCTCCCTCTTCCCCTCTCTTTCTCTCCCTCTCCCCCTCTCTTTCATTCTTGCTCTCATTCTCTCCCTCCCTCCCTCTCTCCCCTCTTACTCTCCCTCTCCTTTTCCCTCTCTCTCCCTCCCCCATGTCTCCCTCTCCTGCTCTATCTGTCTCCCTCTCCCCTCTTTCTCTCCCTCTCTTTTGTTCTTGCTCCCCCTCCCCCTCCCTCTCTCCCTCCCTCTCTCTCCCCTCTTACTCTCCCCCTTCTTTTCCCCCTCTCTCCCCCATGTCTCCCTCTTCTGCTCTCCCTCTCTCCCTGTCTCCCTCTCCCCCTTTTGTTCTTGCTCCCCCTCCCCCTCCCTCTCCCCCTCCCTCTCTCTCCCCTCTTACTCTCCCCCTCCTTTTCCCCCTCTCTCCCCCATGTCTCCCTCTCCTGCTCTCCCTCTCTCCCTCTTCCCCCTCCCTCTCTCCCTCTCCATCCCTCCCTTTTCCCCCTCTCTTCCATTCTCATTCTCGCTTTCCCCCTCCCTCTCCCTCTCTCTCTCCCTCCGCTGCCTCTTCCTCTCCCTCCCTTCCCCTCCCTCTCCCTCTCTGCTTTGTTGAGATATACACAATGTATTCCATCCCTCCTCCGAGATAACCTTAATTAAGCTTAACATGCTGCATGCACAAATTTCCTAAGCCTGCAATTGACTTTCTTAAGTTTTGTGACAATTTCAGGGCCAAAGGTTCTCTAGGTGAGGTGAGGCTGTCTGCCAGTTCCCTTTTGTTTCAAGATTCCCAAAATAGACAAGCTGTCACCACCTCTGTGATTTGCACCACTTATCAAATCTCAGCCTGTAGGAAAATCCAGGATGAGTCTTCCAGGAGAAGGAAACAGACCTTTTCAACAATTTTGCATTTCTAGGAACTGGATCATGATTTACACCCTGCGGTTTGGCCCAAGGGGACCCTTCCAACCTAGATAAAAAGAATAAATCACCTCCCATTCAAATGAGCATGTTTATTAAAGCATTTACTTGTTTAGGAATTGTGTATTTATTAAAGAATCGAGAGACAAGTCGGTTGCGGTTGAAAACAAAGCAGAGCGCGGAATTTTGCCAAGCAAAGAACGCATTTGGAAATTTATCCTTTGATTCCAATGATGAAGTGGAATTTCTCTTGGGGCCTGCAGCAAACACTTGCATTTATCCCCACCCTTGTTTTTAAAAGCCCAGAGAGGATTTGGCTATCCTGCTTCAAAAAAGTAAAATATTAAAACTCCTTGCGCAGACTGTCGGCTAAGAAACGAAGGCCAAATTTTGGAAGCATCAAATGTTTCTGTTTGTGGAATGGACCATTAAAATTAGAATAGAGCTGGAAGGGACCTTGGAGGTTTTCTAGTCCAGCAGGAGAACCTATATCATTTCAGATAAGTGACTGTCCAGTCTCTTCTTAAAAACCTCCAGTGATGGACCACCCACAATTTCTGGTGGCAAGCTGTTCCACTGGTTAATTGTCCTCACTGTCAGGAAGCTTCTGGAACTTGGAAATGCACAGAAGCCAAAAAATACTGGACAAAAATACATACGTGGTTGGAGAAGATGATACAACAACATATCGATTTGAAACCCAAAATATTCTTGCTAGGGATTTTACCAGAAACTTATAGTAAAGAGAATGTATATCTGATGATCCATGTAATAACTGCAGCTAGAATTGTATTTGCACAACATTGGAAAAGTGAAGAGATTCCTACGGATGAGAATGTGATTTGGAAAATATTAGAATGTGCAGAAATGAATAGGTTAACACTTGCAATCAAAGAGAAGGAACAAACCTAATATTATATTATATGGGAACTATTCTACTGATGGCTAGAGAATAAATATGAAAGTTAGAAATAAAAGTAGATTAGTGAAATATAGAAAATATAACAATAGAATTAAATAAATTAGGAAGAGGATTGTCACAATATTAGATATGCTATGTACTGTATATCAGTATTAAGAGTAGACAAATAATGAATATGGCTGTAAATTTTAGTTGTTATTGCATAAGACATGTGTACCCAGACAACACACTGTTTAATGGAAGATGGATTGTTTGTATTAAAATAATTTTTTGGGGGGAGGGAAAGGAAATTTCTCCTTAATTTCAGGTTGCTTCTCTCCTTGATCAGTTTCCATCCATTGTTTCTTGTCCTGCCTTCTGGCGCTTTGGAAAATAGGTTGACCTCCCCGCCTCTTTGGGGCAGCCTCTCAAATACTGGAAAACTGCTATTATGCTTCTCCCCAGTCCTTCTTTTCTCTAAACAGGCCATACCCTAATCCTCCAACCATTCTTCATATGTTTTTGTCTCCAGGCACTTCCGTGGTCATGTGGCCAGCATGGCTAAATGCCAAAAGCGGAAAAAACGCTGTTACTTTTCCACTGAAGTGGTACCTATTTATCTACTTGCATTTGCATGCTTTCGAACTGCTGGATGAGCAGGAGCTGAGGCAAGGAACGGGAACTCACCCTGTCATGCGCACTCGGGTCTCGAACCTGGGCTGTCAGCTCTGCAACTGCCAAGCTCAGCGTATTTAGCCACTGAACCATCGCACCCCTATGACATATTTACATTCTTATAATAAGAACATAAGGCTATTGACCATCTAACTTGGCTAATAAGATCTCTATTTGTTGACAAATCAGGACTTCTCTTTCCAATTTTGGTCCTTTTTTTCTTTTTAACGCACATCTCAAATAGCTAGAAAGCTGGTTTGCTTGCATCCTTTTTCCTCCCATGGTGTTGTAGCCCGCCAGCTGCCAGCAAAGCTGGCAGCAGACTTGGACGATAAGGAGTTTGGGGAGGAACTTGGGCCAGTGCTGGAGTCTGGGGAAGGTTCTGATGGATGCTCTGCATCGAATGCAGAGATAGAGCCAGGGCCGTCTGACATTTCCCAGACACCGGAGAGGCAGCTGCCTTTGGAGGCTGATATGAGTGAGGAGGAAGAACAGCTGGGGCCTGTTCCAAATGCACGTATGTGCAGAGCAGTTAGGAGAGGTGAGCAATAGAGGACAAGGAGTCAACTCGGGAAGCAAAGCACACGTGGACGCCGAATGGCCCCTCCCTGGCTGGGAAATAAATAGAAGGAAAGGGGAGTGGTTGTCGTAGGAGACATTTCATATTTCTGAAGATTTTGCTCATGGTGTTTTGTGCCACAAAGATTGCTTGCCAATACTTAATTTGCAGCCTTTCATCTGGGAGCTCACAAATTGCAAGGATCTGATAAGGTTTGTTACTGCCGTTAACTCCTTGCAGGACTCTTGCCTGGACTTTTCGGTGGGTGAATGCCATTAATTCACAAGAGGAAAATAAAGAGTGGTTTTTCGTGACAAGGAGTCTGTTTTTTGTTTCTGCTAAGGCTTTGGGTAGAACACAGGGGTCCTTTTTAGGCTGCAAAAAGATCTCTAGAAGTTTCAACTGTTGTTTAAACTTCTACAGCATTGTTGTTGCATCAATCTCTTTTTTAATATTTTTTTTCCCAACCTCTGTCTAGAAAATAAGCACCACAGCAGCCTGGAAAATGACAGTCACGTTTAAATCAAATTGTGTTTCTCTTTTAATTTCCCTTAAAAAAAATAACAAATTGATTTCTTTGTTTTTAAAGGGGCGGTGGTGTAGATAAGAGTCCTTTCTTGCAGGTTTTAAATTCTCCCCCCACACCCCCCCATGAAACCATCTTGATATTTGTCCTTTCCATAAAGAACCGTTCCCACGTGGAATAAAAGCCTACACCACCCAGTGAATAGCTGAAAATGTATTGATTAAGGAGGCTGGGAATTTTAATTGGTTCAAATAAAGAATGGATTTTACATCCTGTGTTTCTCTCTCTCTCCCCCCCCCCCTCTCTCTCTCATCCTCTCTTTCTCTTTCTCTCTTTTCATCCTCTCTCTCTCTCTCTCTCTCTCTCTCATCCTCTCTCTTTCTCTTTCTCTTTCTCTTTCTCTTTCTCTTTCTCTTTCTCTCTTTTCATCCTCTCTTTCTCTTTCTCTCTCTCTTCTCATCCTCTCTCTCTCTCTTTCTCTCTCTTTCTCTTTCTCTTTCTCTCTTTTCATCCTTTCTCTTTCTCTCTCTCTTCTCATCCTCTCTCTCTCTCTCTCTCATCCTCTCTCTTTCTCTTTCTCTTTCTCTCTTTTCATCCTCTCTCTTTCTCTCTCTCTTCTCATCCTCTCTCTCTCTCTTTCTCTCTCTCTCATCCTCTCTTTCTCTTTCTCTTTCTCTTTCTCTTTCTCTCTTTTATCCTCTCTTTCTTTCTCTCTCTCTCTCTCTCATCCTCTCTCTCTCTCTCTTTCTCTTTCTCTCTTTTCATCCTCTTTCTCTCTCTTTCTCTCTCTCATCCTCTCTCTCTCTCTCTCTTTCGTTTCTAAAAATGAGTGATCCTTAATCTCATCCTTTACACCAACAAAAGACACAAAATTAAACAGAGGCTGGAGGAAGAGATTTCTGGCTGAGGGGCCTTTGGCTGAAGTTTATTTACTGCTTTTAATCAAGCTGGCTTCCTTTTAGTATCTGCAAACATCTTGTCGTACTTTTCCCCCAGTGTGGCGAAATGCAGTCGTGTCGAAGTTATATGAGGAAGGGAAAAAAGAACAAGCAACTAACATTATAGAGACTTGTCTTTTCTTTCTCGCTTCTGTTCGACGGATTGAGCCAAAAGCCTCTAGAGGTTTTTTTTTTTTTTTTCCAATGCTCTTCGATTTGAAGTGCATACCGCTTTAAGAGCGCTCTTCAATCACCCAGGATGTAAAACCAAAAGAACTATTAAAATCGGGCAGAATCCAGACAAATCCATTGTGGGTTTTTATCTGAGTGGCCATCTGGGTTTTTCAGGAAATTTTTTCCCTCTGTTTCATCCCCTTTTTCAAGCCTGGAATTGAATTTCTTTTTCCTGAATTTGCTCCTTGGAAAAAAATGGTGAGGTGTGAGTTTGCACCAGTAGTGAAATCCATTTTTTTTTTTACTACTGGTTCTGTGGGCGTGGCTTGGTGAGCGTGGTGTGGCTTGGTGGGCATGGCCTGGTGGGCGTGGCAGGGGAAGGATACTGCAAAATCCCCATTCCCTCCCCACTCCAGGAGAAGGATATTGCAAAATCTCCATTCCCACCAGTGGTGGGTTGCCCCCGGTTCGCACCAGTTCTATAGAACTGGTAGTAAAACTGGCGGGAGGCCCCGCCCACTGACCCCAACGTCATCAAAACGCTTCTGTGCATGCACAGAAGAGCGCGTGCTTGTTTTGCTCCCTTCCGCGTGCGCAGTCCCGCTACAAACCAGTAGTAAAGATAAGTAGAACCCACCCCTGATTCTCACCCTACTCTGGGGCCAGCCAGAGGTGGTATTTGCCGGTTCTCTGAACTACTGAAAATTTCTGCTACCGGTTCTCCGAACTGCTCAAAATTGCCGCTACCCGGTTCTCCAGAACCTGTCAGAATCTGCTGGATTTCACCTCTGGGTTGCACCTAATAGGGTTTGATTGTGATATGTTTGCTATTTGCCTTTCGTAGTGGATACACAGATTTTGGCATTTGATTGTGTGCACGCTAGTCAGCTTAACGCAATTTCACATTTCAAGGTATTAGCCCATTTGTCATTCGGCAAGGAAGAGTGAATAACAGCCACCCAGCTCGATGGAGGGCAGATGTTTTTCAAACTCTCATAAAATCAGCACGTTTCAATTCAAACTTAGAATAGAGTAGAATAATAACTTTATTGTCACTTTGAATGTACACTAATCGGCATACATTAAAATGAAATTTCGTTGCATAGAGCTCTCGAAGGGTCACTACCTCCAATATACACGACATGAACATGTCAAAAGAAATAAATAAATACAAAATTATGTATATATCCACATACATTCTATGATATAGAGAAACAACACAGTCTTGTTTGGATGTATACATGTACAGGGCGAGAAAAACGAGTTTACCAGATGGATGGCATAGGGAACAAAGCTGTTACAGAATCTGGTAGTCCTGCTATAGATATTTTGAAACCTCCTCCCAGAGGGGAGCAACAGAAACAGGCCATAAAGTGGGTGTGTGGGGTCTCACACACATATTTTATTTTTTTAAAAAAATTGATTTATATGCTGCCCTTCTCCGGAGACTCAGGGCGGCTTACAGTGTGTTAAGCAATAGCCTTCATACTTTTGTATATTTATACAAAGTCAGTTTATTGCCCCCACAAACTGGGTCCTCAATTTACCTACCTTAGAAAGGATGGAAGATTGAGTCAACCTTGAGCCTGGTGAGATTCGATCTTACTTTAATTGCAGACAGCTGGTGTTAAATTACAGTGCTTCTGTCTGTTGAGCTATCCAGGCTCCTTTTGTTTATTGTTTATTGGTTTGATTTATTGGTTCGATTTATATGCCACCCTTCTCCGGAGATTCAGGGCGGCTTACAATGCTTTAAGCAACAGCCTTCATACTTTTGTATATACCTGCGTAGTAGGGCTTTAGGCCCCCCCTAAGCGGTGTTCTTTTTTATACAAAGTCAGCTTATTGCCCCCACAATCCGGGTCCTCATTTTACCTACCTCGGAAGGATGGAAGGCTGAGTTAACTTTGAGCCTGGTGAGATTTGAACTCACAATAATTGCAGGCAGCTGGCAGCTAAGTGCTACTTTAACAGCACTTTAGTCTGCTGCGCCACCAAGGCTCCTATAAGCACATAGAGCTTATAAGCAGCATCCTGAATAACAGGAAGCGAGCTTCCTATAATCTTCTCTGCTGTCCTCATCACTCTTTGTAGGGACTTTCTATCTGAGCGTCTGCTGCAGGGATGCGTTCTAAATATTTTTACTACCGGTTCTGTGGGCGTGGCTTATTTTGTGGGTGTGGCTTGGAGGTCATGTGACTAGGTGGGCGTGGCTAGCTGGTCAGAGTCATTTCTGGAAGGTCCTTGCACTTACGACCAGTCCTCACACTTACGACCTGACTCATTTGTTTGCTTTTAACACTGATCAGCTGTTGGACGGCCCTTTGAAGCCCCGCAGCAAGAATTTAAACAGTTTTTTTCCCTCTAGTCATCAGCTGGGACTCAGGAGGCAGCAATAGATTGGGGGTGGGACCAAATAAAAGGTAAGAATAATGTGGTGGGGGGGTGGGGGGTGGGAGGGCGTTGGGGGGAGAGAACTGGTTCGGTGACGTCATATCGTCACCGCTACCGGCTCGACCGAACCGGACCAAACCGGGAGGAACCCACCAATGGTCTGCTGCCACCAAACCAAACAGGGATGCAGCTTGTTAAAATGCTCTCAATCGTGCCTCTGTAAAAAGTGGCCAGGACAGAAGGAGAAAGATTTTCTCTCTTTATCCAATGCAGGAAATGCAGACAGTGGTTTGCACACTTCACTAAGGATAATGTGTGGAGAGACCAATTCAGATTCCCTTAACAGCCGTGCTACTAATTCAACAACTGCAATGATTCACTTAACACCTGTGGAGGGAAGGTCATACAACGGGGCAAAACCCACTTAACAAAGGTCTCACTTAGCAACAGAAATGTTGGCCTCAATTGTGATTGTAAGTGAAAGACTACTTGTAGACGAATCCAAGAAAATGTCTAGTTTTGAGTATGTCTAGTTTAATGAAAAGAAGGACTAGGGTTGACATGATAGCAGTATTCCAGTATTTGAGGGGCTACCACAAAGAAGAGGGGATCAATTTATTTTCCAAAGCACCAGAAGGCAAAACAAGAAACAATGGATGGAAACTAACCAAGGAGAGAAGCAAACTGGAATTGAGGAGAAACTTCCCAACAGTGATGACAATTAACCAGTGGAATAGCTTGCCACCAGAAATTGTGGGTGCTCCATCACTGGAGGTTTTTAAGAAGAGACTGGACAGTCACTTACCTGAAATGGTATAAGGTCTCCTGCTGAGCAGGGGGCTGGACTAGAAGACCTCCAAGGTCTCTCCCAGCTCTCTTCTGATGGATTGAGTCTATCTACTCATTCGTGTTTTTATTACGGGCTTCACTTCTGGTTGAAGTTTAGATATGTTTTAACGCAACGCATCTTCATGGGAACTGTAGAATGGTTTGTAAAAGACTTTCTTCTGACAAATTGCTTAACGCGTTGTAAGCCGCCCTGAGTCTCCGGAGAAGGGCGGCATATAAATCAAATTTAAAAAAAAATAATACTTGGTTAGTTGTTGTTTTTTTTTAAATGCCAGACAAAGTTCAGCTTCTTCTTTCAAAGAGACAGTTCACATTTATTTATTTATTTATTTATTTATTTATTTATTTATTTATTTATTTATTTATTTTTGATATTTCTGCCCAAATCAAAATGATCCGGAGGTTGCCAGTGAGCCTGAAGTGAGAATTGAAACATTAAACAGATGGGGGAAAAAAAAATCTTTTATATGCATGAAATGCTCCTGCAGAACTACTGTATCCGTGCCCTGGGATTCATTACAGCTCAGATATTCTCTCTATCAAAGACAGCTGATGATTACAGGGAGTGGGTTTATTTTATTTGGCCCTTCTTTAATGTTGCTCAAATGAAATGAAATTGTCATAATGATGCAAATCGTATTTGGCAAGGAATAGTCTTTAAACGTCACTGCATAGGAGGGGGGAAAAATCCATGTTATGTCCTAATGCAGTGTATAAGAGTTGAAAGTTTATCTTGGTCAACTGGCCCAAAATCACCCAAATGGGACTAGAACTCACAATCTCCTGGTGCCTGATGCAAAGTCACCCAGCTGGCTTTCATTCCTAAGGTGGGACTAGAACTCATAGTCTCCTGGTGTCTGATGCAAAGTCACCCAGCTAGTTTTCATTCCTAAACTGGGACTAGAACTCACAGTCTCCTGGTGCCTGATGCAAAGTCACCCAGCTAGTTTTCATTCCTAAGGTGGGACTAGAACTCACAGTCTCCTGGTGCCTGATGCAGTCACCCAGCTAGTTTTCATTCCTAAGGTGGGACTAGAACTCACAGTCTCCTGGTGCCTGATGCAAAGTCACCCAGCTAGTTTTCATTCCTAAGGTGGGACTAGAACTCACAGTCTCCTGGTGCCTGATGCAAAGTCACCCAGCTAGTTTTCATTCCTAAAATGGGACTAGAACTTACAGTCTCCTGGTGCCTGATGCAAAGTCACCCAGCTGGCTTTCATTTCTAAAGTGGGACTAGAACTCACAGTATCCTGGTGTCTAAGGCATGTCTAGAACTCACTGTCTCCTGGTGATTGGCCTAAACTCACTCAGTTGGCCTTCATGTCTAAGGTGGGACTAGAAATCATAGTCTCCTGGTGCCTGATCCAAAGTCACCCAGCTGGCTTTCATTCCTAAATTGGGAGTGGAATTCACAGTATCCTGGTGACTGACCCAAAATCATCCACCTGGATTTAGTGTCTAAGGCAGGTTTATAACTCACAGTCTCCTGGTGATTGGCCCAAACTCACCCAGTTGGCCTTCATGTCTAAGGTGGGACTAGAACTCACAGTCTCCTGGTAATTGATCCAAAGTCATCCAATCAGATTTCATGTCTAAGGCAAGTCTAGAACTCACTGTCTAATGGTATTTGACCCAAAGTCACCCAGTTTTCACATCTAAGGTGGATCTAGAATTCACCATTCCCTAGTGATTGGCCCAAAATCACTCAGCCAGCTTTTGTGCCTAAAACTGAACTAGAACTTATGTGTCTCCTAGTTTGTAGTCTGGTGCCTTAACCATTAGATCAAACTGGTATTCCTAGAGTCGGTTGGTTCATATGCAAGGCATATGGAAGGAGTTGCAATGAAATATGAATTTGCAATGCCATACATTAGCTTCCCGCGAAGTAAAACCCCAGTTGCAGAATTAAGGGATACACCACTAGTATTGTGGCCCGTCAGCGGCCTGTACAGCTAGTAGCTGATTCGGACAGCGAGGAGGCTGGTGTGGTGCTGCGCCAGCAGCCTGTGCAGTTGGCACTTGAGTCAGACAATGAGGAGGCTGGAGAAGATGTGGTCCCAGAGGCAGGGATTCAGCCAGGGCCTTCAGAACCTCCAGAAGCTCCTATAAGTGAAGAGGAAGAAGAGGAGGAGCCTCTTCTCGATGCACAGGCGCGCAGAGCTGCCAAAAGGCAGGAGTGGCTCCTTAGGAGGAGGTCTCCTCGAGAGTAAGGCTTGGGGCCAATTGGCCACTCCCTTAGCTTATTTAAGGAAGGACGATGACCGAGGAAATTTGCAGGGAACAACTTTGTTCACTCTCCTTTGCGTCTGGATCTTAGTTCTCTTATCAGTTTCCTGAAAATTGCTTCTTGGGCTTTCTGCCAACCATAATAAGATTACGATTATTTATTCTTTGGATTCTTGTAGGCTGTTAAGAAAGTTAATTAACAGCCTTTGTTTGAAAAAGACTGATTTAATTTAGTAAACTAAGGTTTGTACAGACTTTGTGTGTGCTGCGTTCTTTGGGGTCTGTATACATGGGAATATGTAATATGGTTACATATTAGTTGAAGTCAAAAAAACAGGATAACAGTGTTGGAAGGGTCCTTGGAGGTCTTCTAGTCCAATTTTATGCTCAAGAAGGAGACCCTATACTGTTTCAGACAAATGATCTCTTTTTAAAAAATCTCCAGTGATGGAGCACTTACAACCTCTGAAGGCAATCCTTCCACTGATTAATTGTTCTCAGTCTCAGGAAATTTCTCTTTAGTTCTAGGTTGCTTCTCTCCTGGATTAGTTTCCATCAGTTGCTTCTTGCTCTGCCTTCAAGAGCTTTGGAGAATAGGTTGACCCACCCTCTTCTCTGTGGCAGCCCCTTAGAAAATTGGAAGATGATTATTATGTCACCCCTAATCCTTCTTTTCACTAGACTAGATTTACTCAATCCCTGCAACCGTTCTTCATATGTTTTACCCAGGGGTGGGCTTCAAAAATTTCAGCAAGGGGTTCTCTGCCCACGTAGGGTTGCCAGGTGTCCACTATTTGAGCGGACAGTCCACTTTTTTCACATTATGTTCACTATTTTTTTTCACAAAATAGTGGACATTTTTTTTATTTGAAAGCTTTATGATGAAATGGTACGTAATCTAAAACTGTACAGTCTAAGAGAATAAGGATAGGAGAATCGCGTTTTTTTTTTTTTTTCATAAGTTACTGAAACTGTTCCAGTATTGTGCATCAATTCCGGTATCAAATGCAAACGTTGAACGAATTTTCAGCATCATGGGAAATTTGTGGACTGACGAACGTAACCGACTGCTTGTACCATCAGTTCGAAGTGAAGTTTGTATATTTTTTAATATTTCTCAACATTGTACTGAAATTAAAGAATTATTCCTTAAACACAAAGAATTGATCAAAGCTGTGCAGTCAAATAAAAAATACACACGACAGCAAAGTAAAATGTAATTTAATATTTTACATATTATTATAATATATTTGATGTTTTGAATTTTAAGTAAAGTTTTGAAGAGATTATTTTAATACGTGTTAAAATGTTTGTAAGAAAATATATAATTTAATTGTAATTTTTTATTTATTTTTTTACTACTTAACCCCCCCCCCCCCCCCGCTTGTCCGCTATTTTTTGGAAGCAGACCTGGCAACCCTACTGCCCAGTTGCTGGGTGGGCGTGGCCATGGTGGACGTGGCCTAGTCGGCCTCCTGCACCACAATGGTGGGGGGCATTTTTGCCCTCCCCTGGCTCCGGAGGTTTTTCTTGAGCCTCCGGGAGGGTGAGAACGGCTTCCCCAGGCTCCGGAGGGTCTCTGGAGGTTGGAAATGGGCCCGTTTCCGGCCTTCCCAAACTTCTGGGAGGCCTGTTTTTTGCCCTCCCCGAGCCTCCATGCATGCCCTGCACTTACCTGCATCCAAAACGGGCTGTGTGGGGACTCCTGGGAGGGGAGGGGTGGGGTGGGCAGGGCCAGTCAGGAGTGGGATTTGGAGGTTCTCCGAACTGCACAGAATCTTAGCTAGAGGTTCTCCCGAACCTCTATGAACCCCCAGCAGCTTACCTCTGATTTTACCCTCCAGCCTGCTAATCATCTTCGTTGCTCTTCTCTGCACTCTTTCCAGAGTCTCAACATCTTTTTTTTTTTTAAATATCGTAGCAAGCCAAACTGGAGGCATTATTCCAGGTGTGGTCCGACCAAGGCATTGAAGGGAAACAATAATAAGGATATAATAAATAATACTAGAATATGATATACTGGTATACTAGATTCTGTAACCATTAGGTTCCTGTAATACATATATGCCTTTGTATCACACATATTATGTATATTTGTATCTCCTGTAACAAACATATTTGTTATTAGGCCTCTGTAATGTATCTGGTATTTGTCAAACGTATGTCCCTGCCATTTGACCTGAACTCATATCAATCTATCTAAAAGCATGGTCCGTTATCTCAGTTGAAACTACAGCCATCAACAAAGGGATAATTTACACCTCAGCCCTAATTTATGTTTGATCTGGATAAGATCTTGTCTTCCAGAGCCAGGGGCCAAAGTGGCCAATTGAGTAAACAAAGAAATGCTCAAGATGACTAATTGGGAAGTTTCTATTCCCTCTTGCAGGGCAACAAGGAATATACCAACCTAAATTAGGAGGCCAGAATTGGGTACTAAACTGACGTCTCTGAGGGTATAAAAGGACGCCATACCTTCCCCAAGGGGTGGCTATCTCCTCGCATGCATTGTATCTGTATGTTCTGGATATAGTTCCACCCAGTATTTTGTTTTTGGCCATAAATAAAATCTGTTTTTTTTTTTTTGCAAGCCTCGTCTTGAGTCTCTCTCTTTGGCATTCTGGTGACTCAAGTGTATTTTGGGACCTTACAGCATTCTCAAATGGTATTAATACTTCCCATGCTCTTGATTCAAACCCTTTTTAATTCTATCCATTCCCTGAAGGAACGAAGAGGGAAAACCTCTTAGAAAGCACATAAAGGGGGGGGGCCACTCCCCGAGTTAAAGAAGGCCTCCTCCTAAACATTTGCCAAATCATACCGAGTTAATTTAAAACCTTGTTCTTTTCTCCTTGCAGATGATGGATGGATACCTTTTTATGGTTAGCCCAACGGATAACAAACTGTCTGGAGCTGCAAGAACGAAACGTATAACTTTTTCTGCTGAGGAAACACACTAAAACATCAGCTGTCTCTATCTTATCTCAGGAAAAAGTACACCAACCTGCAGTCTTTTTATTGAGGTGTGTGTGTCATATTTTTCATCCAGCATGACTGACAGGTATATTGCATGCTTATTTATGGGACGTCGGTAACGGGCAACAGCTGCCTTGGTCTTGTAACCGTGCGTTGCGGCATTTCAAATGCAACAGAGTTCGGAGGAATAAAACGCCCTCAACAAGATACAGAAGAGCTGCTGCTTTCTTGATATTCGGAGAGAGAAAAATGATGGAGAGTCTGTGGGTTGCCTCTAGATAGAATATTTAGCACACAAAAACTCCGTGGGGGAAAATGTGGCTGTTTATAACTGAGATTCCAGCTAAGCGCATTAGGGCAAGAATAGAAGTATTATCACCTTTCTGGGGATTGTTTCCATAGGCATCCAGGGAGGGAGGAAAAAAAATGAACCATGAATTTTTTTGGGGGGGAGGATATAGGAGCATGTTAAAAGTCTATGGAGATATTGGGGGGAATATATAGGAGCTTGTTCTACCATGCCCTCTTTTTGCAACGCTGCAAAACTTGGAATCAAAGACAGAATGGCGGTTTCCCCACTTTAAAAAATTGCAAGGAAGGAAGGAAGGAAGGAAGGAAGGAAGGAAGGAAGGAAGGAAGGAAGGAAGGAAACAGAGGGAAGGAAGAAAAGAAGAAAGGGAGGAAAGAGGGAAAGAAGAATAGGAAGGAAGGAAGGAAAGCAGGGAGGGAGGGAGGAAGAAAGAGAGGAAACAGAGATAAAGAAGAAAAGGGAGGGAGGGAGGAAATGGAGGGAAAGAAGAAAAGAAGGAAGGAAACAGAGGTAAAGAAGGAAAGGGAGGGAGGGAGGAAATGGAGGGAAAGAAGAAAAGAAGGAAGGAAACAGAGGTAAAGAAGAAAAGGAAAGGAAGGAAGGAAATGGAAAGAAAGAAGAAAAGAAGAAAGGGAGGAAACAGAGGCAAAGAAGAAAAGGAAGGAAGAAGAAGGGAGGGAGGGAGCGAGGAAGGAAGGAAGGAAGGAAAAAAGGGGGCTGAGGATGGGAGGGAAGGAAGAAAGGAAAGAGGGAGGGTGGGAGGGCTAGAAAAATCCAAGATGCTGAAAGCTTTTGATTGATTGTTTGAGTCCTTTGTAAGATTTATAACCTGCCCATCTGAACAATATTTTAAGAGACAAGTTACGTGCAAATACTGGTAGCTTTTATTGGAATAAGAATATTTATGCTGGCAAATTTGCATTTTAAAACTGCATATGGAAAGTGAAAGTTCAAAGAATGAAAGAAGGAAGAGGTTGTTGTTGTTGTTTTGTTGTTGTTTTTTAAGATACCTAAATTAGGAAAGGTACGTTGAAGCTTAAACTTGTTGTCTGGTATTGCAAATGTAGAATGTTCTGAAAATTTTATGAACAGCTTTAGGGGGTAAAATGTGAATAGCTATCTGTACTGAATATTTAATTTTTTAAAATGCTTTTTGCCATCTAGGGCAATTAGGCCTCATGTTTAAATCTGAATCAGATGGATTTGGGCTCCCTTTTTCCTGAAACTTGGATTATTTTCATTCAAACAATGTCTCTTATTATACATATTATATTATCATTATAAGAATGTCTTCAATTCCTTCCTCCTTCCTCCTTCCTGTCTCTCCTTCCTCCCTCCCTCCCTCCCTCCTTCCTGTCTCTCCTTCCTCACTCTCTCCTTCCTTCCTTCCTTCCCTTTCCCTCCCAAATGTCTTTCTTTCCTTCCTTCTTTCTTTCTTTCCTTCTTTCTTTCCTCCCTCCCTCCTGTCTTCCCTCCCTCCCTCCTTCCTATCTCTCCTTCCTCACTCTCTCCTTCCTGTCTCTCTTTCCTTCCTTCCTTTCTTTCTTCCTTCCTTCCTTCCTTCCCTTTCCCTCCCAAATGTCTTTCTTTCTTCCTTTCCTCTCCTTCTTTCTTCCTTTCCTCTCCTTCCTTCTTTCTTTCTTTCCTTCTTTCTTTCCTCCCTCCCTCCTGTCTTCCCTCCCTCCCTCCTTCCTATCTCTCCTTCCTCACTCTCTCCTTCCTGTCTCTCTTTCCTTCCTTTTTTCCTTCCTTCCTTCCTTCCCTTTCCCTCCCAAATGTCTTTCTTTCTTCCTTTCCTCTCCTTCTTTCTTTCTTTCTTTCTTTCCTTCTTTCTTTCTTTCTTTCCTCCCTCCCTCCCTCTTGTCTTTCCTCCCTCTCTTTTTTCCTTTTTCTCTTTCTTTCTTTCTTTCTTTCTTTCCTTCCTTCCTCCCTCCCTCCCTCCCTCCCTCCCTCTTTCCTGTCTCTCTCTCCCTCCCTCCCTTCCTTCTCTATCCTTTCCAAATGTCTCTCTTTCCTTCCTTCCCCTCCTCCTCCTTCTTTTCCTTTTTCCTTCCTTCCTTCCTTCCTTCCTTCCTTCCTTCCTTCCTTCCTTCCTTCCTTCCTTCCTTCCTTCCTTCCTTCTTTCCTCCTTTCTAAGTTGAACAGAAGAGCAAAGTAAGATTTATTTATTTTTTTGCAGGAGATACTCTCAGGCAAGGCATATTCAACAGAGAGAGTGCTGAGTTATCAGCTCCTGCCAAGGGCGACCATGTATCTTACATTCCCAAAGCCAAATCAGATTTGACATTTCATTGCAAGACTGAGACATCTTGAATGTTAAGGGGTGTTGGGGGGGGAGAGAGGGGGCATCTCAAGACAGGAACATCCAATTTGGCAGAAATGATGCCTCCCTGAAAGTTTCCTTGTCCTAGTAATAAACAAGTAATTCAACATTTTCCCTGCTTTTTTTTAAAAAAAAATTCATGTTGACGAAAATCACCCAGCTTCCCAAGACATAGTTACTTAATAAAAGAGGGACATGCAATTTCTGTGGGAATCTTAAATCAAGGTCTACTCAATTCCACTCTCTTCTCTGTGATAAGCTGAGCCATTGTGCTGAGATGCTCAAGAAAAGAATACCTTTTTCTTGACTCCAGTTCTCTGTCATTTTCTTTCCTGCTTCCTCCATCATTATCATCATCATCATCATCATCATCATCATCATCATCATCATCTATTTGTTGTTGTTGTTAGTTGCGAAGTCGTGTCCATCCCATCACAACCCCATGGACAATGTTCCTCCAGGCCTTCCTGTCCTCTACCATCCCCCAGAGTCCATTTAATCTCACGCCGACTGCTTGAGTGACTCCATCCAGCCACCTCGTTCTCTGCCGTCCCGTTCTTCTTTTGCCCTCCATCTTTCCCAGCATTAGGCTCTTCTCCAGGGAGTCCTTCCTTCTCATTAGGTGGCCCAAGTATTTGAGTTTCATCTTCAGGATCTGGCCTTCTAAAGAGCAGCCAGGGTTGATCTCCTCTAGGACTGACCCACTGGGGGGTCAGGGTTGATATCCTCTGGGACTGATCAAAGTCCAGATATTGTTGTTGTTAGTTGTGAAGTCGTGTCTGACCCATCGTGACCCCATGGACAACGTTCCTCCAGGCCTTCCTGTCTTCTACCATCCTCTGGAGTCCATTTAAGCTCACGCCGACTGCTTCAGTGACTCCATCCAGCCTCCTCGTTTTCTGTCGTCCCCTTCTTCTTTTGCCCTCCATCTTTCCCAGCATTAGGCTCTTCTCCAGTGAGTCCTTCCTTCTCATTAGGTGGCCAAAGTATTTGAGTTTCCTCTTCAGGATCTGGCCTTCTAAAGAGCATCTATTACCGCTTTACAAAGCCTTAGTAAGATCACACTTGGAATACTGGATCCAGTTCTGGTCACCACAATATAAAAAAGATGTTGAGATTCTGGAAAGAATGCAGAGAAGAGCAACAAAGATTATCAAGGGGCTGGAGGCTAAAATATATGAGGAACAGTTGTGGGAATTGGGTATGTCTAGTCTAATGAAAAGAAGGACTAGGGGTGACATGATAGCAGTGTTATAATATTTGAGGGGCTCCTGCAAAAATGAGGGGCTCAAACTATTTTCCAAAGCACCAGAAGGCAAAACAAGAAACAATGGATGGAAACTAACCAAGGAGAGGAGCAACCTAGAACTTAAGGAGAAATTTCCTGATGATGAGCGCAATCAACCAATGGAACAGCTTGCCTTCAGAAGTTGTGGATGCTCCATCACTGGAGGCTTTCCAAAAGAGACTGGACAACCATTTCTCTGGAACAGTATAGGGTCTCCTGCAC
>NW_027256882.1:289998443-290018443 GCF_029215685.1 Pituophis catenifer annectens | reverse complement strand
TAAATAATCCGGTTTAAATTGAGTTAGGCAATCAATTCCACTGTATTAAATTTAAATCCAACCCAATTTAGCTGTTCTCCCATAGCCATCAACTTCTTTATCCTAACCCCAATGAAGAATGGCTTGACAGTGGGATGGGCAGCATATAAATTTAATGCATTTCATTTAATTCAATGAATTTTACTTCTATGGTAGAGGACGAACTGAAGGAGAATGAACAGACGGACCCTTTAATACTATAATCTCAAGAATAAAATAGAAGGTGGCATACGGCAAAAGGACATCATAAAAGGCTCATCTTGAACATTATGTGTTCTGCAAGCAATTTTGGAAACCAACAATTTTATGACCACAAGTCAGGACTTTGCGGAGACTTGGGCTCAACCTGGCCATTCTGAAAGACACAAATGGGAGGGAGCATTGAGAGCAAGGAGGGATAATGAGGAAAGATGTCTATAGAGATTCTCAATCATCCAGATCATGTTTGTCCCAAATTATGGGTGTTTCTTCACTGAAAAAAGGGAAAAGGGGGAAGGAGGGATGGAGAGAAGGTAGGCAGGCAGAAAGGGAGGAAGGGAGGGAGGGAGGAGAAGGAAGGGAGGGAGAGAGGGAAGGAAGGATGGAAGAAGGATACAGAGGGGAAGAAGGAAGGAAGGAGAAAGAAAGGAGGGAAGGAGGGAGCGAGGGAAAAAAGAAACAGAGGGGAAGAAGAAAGGAAGGAAGGAAAGGAGAAGGGAGGGAGAGAGAGAGGGAGGAAGGGAAGGAAGAAAGAAGGATACAGAGGGGAAGAAGGAAGGAAGGAGAAGGAAGGAAGGAAGGAAGGAGAAAGAAGGGAAGGATGGAAGGAGGAAGGAAGGAAGGAGAAGGAAGGGAGCGAGAGAAGGAGGGAAGGAGGGAAGAAAGAAGGGGAAGCAGAAAGCAAGGAGAAGGGAGGGGAAGGAGGGAGTGCGGGAAGAAGGAAAGAGGAGAAGAAGGTAGGAAGGAGAAGGGAGGGAGGGAGGAAAAAAGGGAAGGATACAGAGGGGAAGAAGGAAGGAAGGAAGGAAGGAGAAAGAAGGGAGGGAAGGAGGGAGAGAGGGAAGAAGGAAACAGAGGGGAAGGAAGGAGAAGGAAGGAAGGAAAGAGAAAGAAGGGAAGGAGGGAAGGAGGAAGGAAGGAAGGAAAGGAAAAGGAAGGGAGGGAGGGAGAGAGGGAGGAAAGAAGGATACAGAGGGAAGAAGGAAGGAAGGAAGGAGAAGGAAGGAGAAAGAAGGGAAGGAAGGAGGGAGGGTGGGTGGGAGGGAAGAAGGAAACAGAAGAGAAGAAGGAAAGAAGGAGAAGGAAGGAAGGAAGGAGAAAGAAGGGAAGCATGGAAGGAGGAAGGAAGGAAGGAGAAGGAAGGGAGCGAGAGAGGGAGGGAAGGAGGATACAGAGGGGAAGAAGAAAGGAAGGAGAAAGAAGGGAGGGAAGGAGGGAGTGAGGGAAGAAGGAAAGAGGAGAAGAAGGAAGGAAGGAGAAGGGAGGGAGGGAGGGAGGAAAAAAGGGAAGGATACAGAGGGGAAGAAGGAAGGAAGGAAGGAGAAAGAAGGGAGGGAAGGAGGGAGAGAGGGAAGAAGGAAACGGGAAGAAGGAAGGAAGGAAGAAAGGAGAAGGAAGGAAGGAAAGAGAAAGGAGGGAAGGAGGGAAGGAGGAAGGAAGGAAGGTTGTCCCTTTTTTCCCAAGGCAACTGGCTATTTTTGTTTGTTTTTTCCTTTGAAAATACTTCTTCCGTTCTATCTATCCGTTCATTAACTATTCATTCACGATCCATTCCCCCCACCAGTCAGTTAGAATTGAAGAAGCTTCTTGGATGAGAAGCAAATAGTCTTCAAGGGTCGCCCCATGGAGATCCCATTCCGGTAGTCAAAACGCCAGACGACCAGGGCATGACAGACTGACTGATTTCGACCTTCTTCTAGTGTTCCTTCAGAACCTTTTCGTCCCCCAAGACTGCGGTGTTTTATATTTTGTGTGACTCTGACTTCTTTAGCAAAAGAGACCACCTTTAATTTTTCTCTGGTTTGGAGACGGTTTACCAGCTGTAGTAAAAGAGCCCCAGGCCCCACATCCATTCCTTCCCCTTCATTTGCATTTTATGTGTCATAGGTGGATACATCTCACATGCCTTAATTAGGTGATTATCGTATGTGATGGAAATGGCCCTGTCTCGAGGGAAGAGGGCGAAAGAAAAATATTGGCGAAGATGAGAACGGAGGAAGTCAAAAGTCATCAAACGGTTTTCACGTTGCTTTCTCTATCGATTGGCCGAAAGATGATGGTTGTGGTCCTTCTCCCGGCTTCTCATTACGAAATTATTGATCGTTAAAACCTCATTATGGTTTTGAAAGTGAGGCGCACATTGACGGAGAGGGTGGGAGGGAGGGATGGGATGGGATGGGATGGGAGGAGTGAGGCTGGGGAAGGCTGGAAATGGCCATGCTCAATGTTTGGCCAACGGAAGCTCCTTCTTGGAGGGTTCTGACTCGTTTTGACCCAGGAAAAAGGGTGAGACAAGTGAAGTTAAAAGAAAGTATCATGTACTGTATGTTTGCTCCCTTCCCTTCCTCTCCTCTCCACTCCCCATTCTTTTTTTCCTTCCTTCCTTCTTTCTTTCTTTCTTTCTTTCTTTCTTTCTTTTCTTTCTTTCTTTCTTTCTTTCTTTCTTTCTTCCTTCCTTCCTTCTTTCCTTCCTTCCTTTCCTCTCTCTCTCTCTCTCTCTCTTTCTTGTTTATTTCTTTCCTCTCTCCCTCCTGCCTTCCTTCTTTCCTTCTTTCCTTCTTTCCTTCCTTCTTTCTTTCTCTCTTTCTCTTTTTCTTTCTTTCTTTCTTTCTTGTCTTTTTCTTTCCTCCCTCCCTCCCTCTGACTCTTTCTTCCTTCCTCTTTCTCTCCCATCTCCATTTTCTTTCTTTCTTTCTTTCTTTCTTTCTTTCTTTCTTTCTTTCTTTCTTTCTTTCTTTTCTTTTTTCTTTTTTCTTTCCTCTCTCTTTCTTGTTTATTTCTTTCCTCCCTCCCTCTTGCCCTTCCTTCTTTCCTTCCTTCCTCTTCCTCCCCCCTCCTCTTCCTTCCTTCCTTCCTTTTTTTCTTTCTTGTTTTTTCTTTCTTTCTTGTTTTTTCTTTCCTTCCTCCCTCTCTCTCTCCCCCTCCCCTCCCTCCCTTCTTTCCTCCCTTCCTTCCTCTTTCCCTCTCTCCATTTTCTCTTTCTTTCTTTCTTTCTTTCTTTCTTTCTTTCTTTCTTTCTTTCTCTTTCTTTATTTCCCACTTTCTTCCTTCTCACCTTCCCTTCCCCTCCCTCCCCCTTCCGCTTCACTCACACACACACACACACACACACACACACACACACACACACATATGAACAAGTATCCTTGAAATGATTGAAAGCACAAATACCTTTCTGACATTTTTACTAGTTTTTGCAGCTCTCCTAGGATGGAAACAAAAAAAACTCGGTTCTGTGCCATTAATAGAGCAATAGCTATAAATAACGGTGGCCTTCCCAAGTTAAGATCTTTCTTTGCAATGCCGCCCTGTATTTCTTTCTACCAGTTCTCATTTAGTTTTATAAAGCCGATTAGTTCAAGAGTTTCTACAAAGAGGAAAATTTCGGGGAAGTTCTACTGGTGAGAATGTGACGGGGTTACAGGCATTGAGTGATAAGGTGCTCAGGAGTCATCGTCAAATCATCATCATCATCATCAAATCATCATCATCAAAGAGCCGCGGTGGCACAGTGGTTAGAGTGCAGTGGTTAGAATGCAGTACTGCAGGCTATTTTTGCTGACTGCCGGCTGCCAGCAGTTTGGCAGATCGAATCTCACCAGGTTCAAAGTTGACTCAGCCTTCCATCCTTCCGAGGTGGGTAAAATGAGGACCCAGATTGTTGGGGGCAATAGGCTGATCCTGTAAACCGCTTAGAGAGGGCTGCAAAGCATTATGAAGCGGTATATAAGTCTAAGTGCTATTGCTATTGCTATCATCATCATCATCATCATCACCATCATCATTTCTAGGCAACTAACATGCTTCTCGGGTTTGCATACAATCAAGCCATCCTTCAACAATGGTTAAGAGATTACAGACGTAGCAGGAGTGGCAGAACCTGGAGGGCAGAGTCAAAAGAGAGATCAACCCAGAATCTCTACGTAGTCATAAGAAAAACTAAATCCAACCCACCTTGAGCGCTGTTGACCAATTGATCTAATTCCAAGCAAGTGCCGACGTTAGTTGAGAGAAATTCATGTGCATAGACATTTAAATCAGTTTAATTGGACCTTCAGGTAGTGGACCTGATGATGCTCACCTGACATCGGAGCATAGACAGCCAGGCAATTCTCTTGCGAAGGAAAGAGATGGGAGCAGAGAACAATGAAATGGCATAGGGTCTCTTGCTTGAGCAAGGGATTAGTCTAGAAGACCTCTAAGGCCCCTTTCAACTCTGTTATTCTATGTTCTAAACAGAGATTACCCTACTGCCCTTGCCATAAAGGTAAAGGCAGGGGTGGGTTCTACTTACCTTTACTACCGGTTCGCAACAGGGCCATTGCTCTCTCTCTCTCTCTCTCTCTCTCTCTCTCTCTCTCTCTCTCTTCTGTGCATGCGCAGAAGCATTTTGTTGATGTCGGGGTTAGGGTTAGGGTTAGGGTTAAGGTTAGGGTTACGGTTAGTGTTAGGGTTACAGTTAGGGTTAGGGTTACGGTTAGGGTTACGGTTAGGGTTAGGGTTAGGGTTAGGGTTACGGTTAGTGTTAGGGTTACAGTTAGGGTTAGGGTTACGGTTAGGGTTACGGTTAGGGTTAGGGTTACGGTTAGGGTTAGGGTTACGGTTAGTGTTAGGGTTACAGTTAGGGTTAGGGTTACGGTTAGGGTTACGGTTAGGGTTAGGGTTAGGGTTAGGGTTAGGGTTAGGGTTAGGGTTACGGTTAGTGTTAGGGTTACAGTTAGGGTTAGGGTTACGGTTAGGGTTACGGTTAGGGTTAGGGTTAGGGTTAAGGTTAGGGTTACGGTTAGTGTTAGGGTTACAGTTAGGGTTAGGGTTACGGTTAGGGTTACGGTTAGGGTTAGGGTTAGGGTTAGGGTTAGGGTTACGGTTAGTGTTAGGGTTACAGTTAGGGTTAGGGTTACGGTTAGGGTTACGGTTAGGGTTAGGGTTACGGTTAGGGTTAGGGTTACGGTTAGTGTTAGGGTTACAGTTAGGGTTAGGGTTACGGTTAGGGTTACGGTTAGGGTTAGGGTTAGGGTTAGGGTTAGGGTTACGGTTAGTGTTAGGGTTACAGTTAGGGTTAGGGTTACGGTTAGGGTTACGGTTAGGGTTAGGGTTACGGTTAGGGTTAGGGTTACGGTTAGTGTTAGGGTTACAGTTAGGGTTAGGGTTACGGTTAGGGTTACGGTTAGGGTTAGGGTTAGGGTTAGGGTTAGGGTTACGGTTAGTGTTAGGGTTACAGTTAGGGTTAGGGTTACGGTTAGGGTTACGGTTAGGGTTAGGGTTAGGGTTAGGGTTAGGGTTACGGTTAGTGTTAGGGTTACAGTTAGGGTTAGGGTTACGGTTAGGGTTACGGTTAGGGTTAGGGTTAGGGTTAGGGTTAGGGTTACGGTTAGTGTTAGGGTTACAGTTAGGGTTAGGGTTACGGTTAGGGTTACGGTTAGGGTTAGGGTTAGGGTTAGGGTTACGGTTAGTGTTAGGGTTACAGTTAGGGTTAGGGTTACGGTTAGGGTTACGGTTAGGGTTAGGGTTACGGTTAGGGTTACGGTTAGTGTTAGGGTTACAGTTATGGTTAGGGTTACGGTTAGGGTTACGGTTAGGGTTAGGGTTAGGGTTAGGGTTAGGGTTAGGGTTAGGGTTACGGTTAGTGTTAGGGTTACAGTTAGGGTTAGGGTTACGGTTAGGGTTACGGTTAGGGTTAGGGTTAGGGTTAGGGTTAGGGTTAGGGTTACGGTTAGTGTTAGGGTTACAGTTAGGGTTAGGGTTACGGTTAGGGTTACGGTTAGGGTTAGGGTTAGGGTTAGGGTTAGGGTTACGGTTAGTGTTAGGGTTACAGTTAGGGTTAGGGTTACGGTTAGGGTTACGGTTAGGGTTAGGGTTAGGGTTAGGGTTAAGGTTAGGGTTACGGTTAGTGTTAGGGTTACAGTTAGGGTTAGGGTTACGGTTAGGGTTACGGTTAGGGTTAGGGTTAGGGTTAGGGTTAGGGTTAGGGTTACGGTTAGTGTTAGGGTTACAGTTAGGGTTACAGTTAGGGTTAGGGTTACAGTTAGGGTTACGGTTAGGGTTACGGTTAGGGTTAGCGTTAGCGTTAGGGTTAGGGTTAGGGTTAGGGTTAGGGTTAGGGTTAGGGTTAGGGTTAGGGTCCCGCCGGTTTTACTAGCAGTGCGAACCAGGGGCAACCCACCACTGGGTAAAGGTAAAGCTTAGGGTTAGGGTTAGTGTTAGGGTTAGGATTAGGGTTAGGGTTAGGGTTAGGGTTAGGGTTAGGGTTAGGGTTAGGGTTAGGGTTAGGGTTAGGGTTAGGGTTAGGGTTAGGGTTAGGGTTAGGGTTAGGGTTAGGGTTAGGGTTAGGGTTAGGGTTAGGGTTAGGGTTAGGGTTAGGATTAGGGTTAGGGTCTCGCCGGTTTTACTAGCGGTGCGAACCAGGGGCAACCCACCACTGGGTAAAGATAAAGGTTACCTCACACATGCGTGCTAGTCATCTAGGGGCTCTAGGGGCGGTGCTCATCTCCGTTTCAAAGCCAAAGAGCCAGCGCTGTCCGAAGAAGTCTCCGTGGTCACGTGGTCATGACTCAACACCAAAGGCTCACGGAATGCTGTTCCCTTCCCACCAAAGGTGGTCCCTATTTTTCTACTTGCATTTTTTACATGCTTTCAAACTGCTAGGTTGGCAGAATCTGGGACAAGTAACAGGACCTCACCCCGTTACGTTGCACTAGGGATTCGAACTGCTGAACTGCCGACCATTCTGATCGACAAGCTCAGAGTCTTAGCCAATGAGCCACCACGTCCCCTTGCCATATCTAGAGGCAAAAAGATAAAGGAATCCCTGTGGATTTTACTCCGGTAGTTGTTGCTGATTCTAGGCGCTGACAACATCTAGAGATGTTGCTGATGCTCATTTCTGTTTAAAAGCCATTGAGCCAGCGTTGTCTGAAGACATTTTCATGGTCATGTTGCTAACATGAGGTCATGGACCTCGGTTACCTTCCCACTGAAGTGGTGCCTATTTATCTATTCACATGCATGCTTTCAAATAGCTAGGTTGGCAGGAGTTGAGGCGAGGATGGGAACTCACCCTATCACGTGGTGCCCGGGTCTCGAACCTCGGCTGCTGGCTTTCCAGTCAACAAGCTCAGCATCTTAGCTGCTGAGCCACCACACTGCCCTATCTAGAAACAAAGGAAGAGAAATTTGACCAAAAAACAGTAGTCCGTACATAAGAGTAAAACAAAAGCTCATTTTTCAAGAGAAGAAAGCTTTCAGAAATTGGAAAGTAGATGTCAGCACAACATTGCTGTCTTTATTATTATTTATTCAATTTGTATAGCTGCCCATATCATCCAAGAAGGGTCTGGGCTGGTCACTGGAGGTAAAAACAAGCCGAAAACCAATATACCAACATATAAAACATATAAACATATAAAAAGATCCATAATGAATTTGAAAATCATAAAATCCCTGATCAGTAGCAGAACTCACCGGAGGGCAGCTCAATAAAATAAGAATTTCTTCCCATTGCTGGGAGCCCCAGGCGAAGTAGCAGAGACATGTCTTTTGCAAGATTCTTTCCCTGTATTATTTTTTTCATGTGATCTCAGGATTGTAACAAATTTATCTTTGTTGGGCAATGGTACTCTTTATCAGAGCATTTTAGGGTTGTTGTTGTTTTTAAAATGAGAGGCAATTTAAGGAGAAGAGGAGGAGGACAAGGAGGAGGGAAGGGAAGGGTGGGAAAAAGAATAGAATAGAATAGAATAGAATAGAATAGAATAGAATAGAATAGAATAGAATAGAATAGAATAGAATAGGAGTTGGAAGGGACCTTGGAGGTCTTGTAGTCCAACCCCCTTCCCAGACAGGAAACCCTACACCACTTCAGACAAATGGTTAGCCAACATCTTCTTAAAAATGTCCAGTGTTGGAGCATTCACAACTTTTGCAGGCAAGTTGTTCCACTGGTTAATTGTTCTAACTGTCAGGAAATTTCTCCTTAGTTCTAGGTTGCTTCTCTCCTTGATTAGTTTCCACCCATTGCTTCTTGTCCTGCCCTCGGGTGCTTTGGAGAATAGTTTGACTCCCTCTTCTTTGTGGCAACCCCTGAGTTATTGGGACACTGCTATCATGTCTCCCCTGGTCCTTCTTTTCATCAAACTATACATACCCAGTTCCTGCAACCGTTCTTCATATGTTTTACCCTCGAGTCCCCTAATCATCTTGGTTGCTCTTTTCTGCACTCTTTCTAGAGTCTCAACATCTTTTTTACATCGTGGTGACCAAAACTGGATGCAATATTCCAAGTGTGGCTTTACCAAGGCATTATAAAGTGGTATTAACACTTCACGTGATCTTGATTCTATTCCTCTGTTTATGCAGCCCAGAACTGTGTTGGCTTTTTTGGCAGCTGCTACACACTCCTTGCTCATATCTAAATAGCTGTCCACTAGGACTCCAAGATCCCTTTCACAGTTACTACTGTTGAGCAAGGTACCACATATACGGTACCTGTGCATTTTGTTTTTCTTGCCTAAATGTAGAACCTTGCTTTTTTCACTGTTGAAAGTGGAGAAAGAAGAAAAAGAGGAGGAGGAGGAGGAAGAGAAGAGGAGGAAGGGGAAAGGTGGTGTTGGAAGAAATGTCCATCTGGGTTCAGTTCCAAGTGGGAAGAAAGACACTGTAAACATGTAGACTGCTTGAAAAGATGGTTTAATGGTGGACAGGACCAAATGATTTGAGGTCTTGGGGAAAAGGAGCACATGCGTGTATGTGTGTGTATGTGAGAGAGAGGGATTTATACCCTCTCTTGGGCCCCGCCTTGTAGCTTCCTGTTCCTGTGAAAGAAATGTATTCTGATTGGTTGTCAGACTGCCATGGGGCCATGCAGGGGTAACTTTGTAGTATCTTGAGTCCTAAGCTTGGTTGAATCTTGCTGGGTGATGTAAACTCCCCAGGTGCCATGTGGTGAGTTCTGTTGCTAGATGGCTAGAGGGCTAATCCTATGATGTCCTGACGGCCACATCTTTTGCGTTGTAGATAAGCTGGCCCAGCCTTCCTGGGGCTATTAGCAAAGGTGGGGGCTGCTTTCCAAGAGCATGTTTCTCCTTTTCTCATCCAGGGAGGTATAATATTCTGCCTTTTTAATATTTCCTAGAATATTTCATTCTTCTGGGAGAGGGGTTGGTGCTAACTTCCTACAGTGGCAAGAGTGGGGAAGACAGGAGGAGGAGGAGGAGGAGGAGAGGAGGAGGAGGAGGAGGAGGAGGAAGAGGAGGAGAGGAAAGGTAACAGTGACAAACAGGTGTAAGAGTGGGAAAGATAGGAGGAGGAGGAGGAGGAGGAGGAGGAGGAGGAGGAGGAGGAGGAGGAGGAGGAGGAGGAGGAGGAGGAGGAAAGAGAACTGGGAGCTGTAAGAAGGACCTGGGGGTTGTGGGTTGTTGACATTTTCTCTAAACAAAGAGTGCTAGAGAATTTGCTTACATGACTGCAGCATTTGTAGAACATAGAACAAAAAATATTACTTCTATATTGTCAACTGTCAAAGAAGCCAACAGAAAACAGCCCAACCGAAGAATCTCTAACACCGTCTCCACTAACACCGACAGGGCAACACATTAGACTATAAACTGACAGCAAACCTCACTCCTTACTAGCACTGATGGTGTTACCTAGTTGGGTAATGAATCGTCTTCAAGAAATCAAGCAAGCTCAGAGAGCACCAAGGACCCCTCAGTAATGAGATCAGTTAGGCCATTTGGTTCATCTGCAACTAAGGCAAAATATCTATTTTTCATCTTTTGCCAATAAAGTGCAACAATCTCTTGTCTTCCTTGTGTTCTCCTCTCTGCTCCTTCCTTTAATAGAGACTGGTGTAGCAGTGAAGGGGCTGGCCTAGAAACCAAGAAAAGGGTGATTTCTAGTCAGGCATGAAAGCCGACTGGGTGACTTTGGGCCAATCACCAGGAGACTGAGAGTTCTAGTCCCACCTTAGGCACAAAAACCATCTGGGTGATTTTTGGCCAATCACTAGGAGACTTGTGACTTCTAGTCCCACTTTAGGCATGAAAATTGGCTTGGAGAATTTGGGCCAATCACTAGGAGACACAGAGTTCTAGTCCCGCCTAAGGCATGAAAGCTAGCTGGGTGACTTTGGGCCAATCGCTAGGAGATGGGGAGTTCTAGTTCTGCCTTAGGATGAAAGCTGACTGGGTGATTTTGTGCCAGTCACTTTCTCTTAACCGAATCAAACCTCACAGGGTTGTTGTTGCATGGGGGAGGAAGGCGCGGTAGGCATGTTCTGTACCTTGAATAATTACAAAGTAATAAAAGCAGGGTAAAACATCTTAGAAAATAAAAACATTTAAAAAATACAGGAAGCACAGTGACCTCATGTGCTTCATGAGGATCTCGTTGTGCTAATGTCTTCAATGTTGTGCAATAATATCCCGAGACAGTCAATATCACACACACACACACACACAGACAGGGAAGGTTGAAATTATTTCATTTATTTATCAAATTTAGATGCCGCCAGTCTCATTCTCAGAGCGACCCTGAGTGGTATACAACTAAAATCCAGAAAGTGCAGGAGTGGGATTCTACCGGTTCAGACCGGTTTGGGAGAACCGGTAGTCCCAACGATCAGGTTGGCCCACCCACCTGCCCGTGTGCTCTATTTACCGTTTTCAACTGGTCCAGAATGCGGCCGTGCAGGTAATTATGGGAGCTGCATGGCGCTCCCGCATAACACCGCTCCTGCGCGAGCTGCATTGGCTCCCAGTGGTCTTCCGGGTGCGCTTCAAGGTGTTGGTTACCACCTTTAAAGCGCTCCATGGCATAGGACCTAGTTATCTTTGAGACCACCTTCTGCCACCGATGGCCTCCCATCGACCTGTGCGCTCCCACAGAGAGGGCCTCCTCGGGGTGCCATCAGCCAAGCAATGCAAGCTGGTGACCCCCAGGGGGAGGGCCTTCTCTGTGGGGGCACCTACCCTCTGGAATCAGTTGCCCCCAGAGATAAGGAGAATCCAAGACCTCTGTTCCTTCCGCCGTGCCCTTAAAACCTTCTTTTTCCAACAAGCCGGGCTGGCCTAACAAATCCTTTTAAATGATTTTAAATTCGTTTGTCTTTTTAAATTTTGGGCCAAATTGAGATATTTCCTTTTAATCTGTTCTTAATTTATGTATTATGTGTTTTTACTTGGCTGTACACTGCCCTGAGTCCCTAGGGAGAAGGGCGGTATATAAATTTGAAGTAAAATTAAAAAAAAAAAAAAAATCTTCTCAGCTGATTGGCGCGGCTCAGCTGTGTTACTCCCAAGCGGTAACACAGAAGGTTAGTATTTGTAAAACTGTGCATGCACGCACAGCATGCGATCATCAAACCAGTTGTTAAACCGGCTGCATCCCACCACTGAGAAAGTGTAAAAAACCATTTTGAAAAACCACGTTATACATTTTTTGTCCATTGTACAACACAACTGGCTTTTCATTTTTTTTCTGAAACCAAAGCATTTATACCAGTGATGGCTAACCTTTTTGCCATCACGTGCCAAAAGTGGGGGGAATGGGGGGGGTTGTCGCACGCGTGTGTGCCCACACCCATAATTCTATGCACTCCCGTGCTCCCCCGCATTTGGCACACAATGGTACAGTGGGCCCAGTAGGCCCGATTTTCGCCCTCCCCAGGCTCCAGAGCCTTTCTAGGAGCCCAAGGAGGGCAAAAACAGCCTCCCCCCCCAATCCGGAGGCCCTCAGGAGGCAGGAAATAGTCTGTTTCCCTACTTTCGGTGGGCCCAGAAGGCCTGAAAATCAGCTGGCCGGTGCGTGCATGCGCGCCGGAGCTGAGCTCACGTGCCCACCGATATGGCTCCACGTGCCACCTGTGGCATGCACGCCATATGTTTGCCATCACGAATTTATACCATTATGAATACTTCCAAAGGGAGATGCTGGAAAAAATCAAGCCATAATAAGCTGGATTTATTTTTATTAGAGCTGGATTTTAAAACTTGAATTGAACAGAGATTTAGCGAGTTTAGTCATGTCCCCTTTGTGGTCCCCCCCTCTTAATTTATATTACAAATGCAAATGCCATTTATTTGTCAATATTGCAGCCTGCCTTGTATCTAATTAAGAGTCATCACACATGTACAAGAGGTAAGAGTTGATGAAAAGGCTAATCTTCACAGCTAATAGTTTTGTCAAAAAAGAGAGAAAGAGTGAATTTCTGGTACGGCTTTACAAAGCCTTAGTAAGACCACATTTGGAATATTGCACCCATATTCATCACATATTCATCACAATATAACAAAGATGTTGAAACTCTACAAAGAGTGCAGAGAAGAGCAACAAGAATGATTAGGGGGCTGGAGGCTAAAACATAAGAAGAACGGTTACAAGAATTGGGTACGTCTAGTCTAATAAAAAGAAGGACTAGGGGAGACATGATAGAAGTCTTCCAATATTTGAGGGGCTCCTACGAAGATGTAGGGTCAACTTATTTTCCAAAGCACCTGAAGGCAAGGCAAGAAAGAATGGATGGACACTAAGTAAGGAGAGAAGCAACCTAGAACTATGGAGAAATTTCCCAATGGTGGTGTCAGCACTCCAAGCTACGTTTACTCCAGTGCTGACATAAGGAAGAGAAGAGGACGCTTGACTCTTCACCTACTTATTTTCCCTGAAGATAATATCCCCTAGGAGATGGGATGGGAGGGCGGACATTCCTGTGAGCTGAAGTAGTAGATATGGGGAGAGTGACTTGGAAGATGGCCAATGAGACGCAGAGAATTGGGGAACGGAAAGGGAAGGTTTGGGGTCAGGAAGTCAGTGTTGGCTTCGACATAATCGGGGACAGATTGTCGTGCTCAATAAATGAAAGATTTCATCAAAGACTATTTGTTTGGAAATGCAATTTATTTGAGACGACATCGTAACCTGACAGGTGGCAGCAATCAATCAATGGAACAATGGTCTTCAGAAGTTGTGGGTGTGAAATTACTGGAGGCTTTCAAAAACATTCTGGACAGCCACTTCTCTGAAATGGTATAGGGTCTCCCAGTGGTGGGTTTTAAAATTGTTTACTACCGGTTCTGTGGGCGTGGCTTGGTGGGCGTGGCATGGCTTGGTGGGCGTGGCTTGGTGGGCGTGGCAGGGGAAGGATCTCCATTCCCTCCCCAATCCTTGGTAGAGTACAGTGGAAGAGCCTTGGTAGTACAGTGGTCTAAAGCACCCTGTTATTAAGAACAGCTGCCTGCAATTACTGCAGGTTCGAATCTCGCCAAGGCTCAAGGTTGACTCAGCCTTCCATCCTTTCTAAGGTAGGTAAATTGAGGACCCAGTTTGTGGGGGCAATAAGCTGACTTTGTATAAATATACAAAAGTATGAAGGCTATTGCTTAGCACATTGTAAGCTGCCCTGAGTCTCCGGAGAAGGGCGGCATATAAATCAAATTAAAAAAAAAAAATCCAGGGGAAGGTTACTGCAAAATTCCCATTTCCTCCCGATCAGCTGGGACTCGGGAGGCAGAGAATAGATGGGGGCTTAGCCAGTCAGAATTTTTACTACCAGTTCTGTGGGCGTGGCATGGTGGGCGTGACATGGCTTGGTGGGCGTGGCTTGGTGGGTGTGGCAGGGGAAGGATACTGTAAAATCTCTATTCCCTCCCCAATCCAGGGGAAGGTTATTGCAAAATCCCCATTTCCTCCCAATCAGCTGGGACTCGGGAGGCAGAGAATAGATGGGGCTGGGGCCAGTCCGCATTTTTACTACCGGTTCTCCAAACCACTCAAAATTTCCGCTACCGGTTCTCCAGAACTGGTCAGAACCTGCTGAAACCCACCTCTGGAGTCTCCTGCTTAAGCGGGGGGCTGGACTAGAAGACCTCCAAGGTCCCTTCTGTCTCTATTCTGATTGATAATCCATCATTGCTCCAAAGGAAGGAGAAGAGGCTGGGGGTATTTTTTGCAATGTATTCATTTGCACAGGTATGGTGAGATTTCCAGTTCTCCCACCCTTTTCCGCTCTCTCTTTCATATCCCTCAAAGACAAAAGGAAATGAACTCCATGCTTTATTTTAATGCTTCCTTTTATCTCGGAGTTTAATCGTTGTAAAAAAAAAAAAAAAACCCAAACCCTACGTTTTAAAAGGTCCCGTGGGGTATACAGTCCCATAAAATCTTGTAACGGAGTGACATGCATTAATGAAAACCTTTCTCCGAAGTACAGCAGAATGCGATTCTTTTTTTATTTTTTTATATTGTAATCATCACAGAGTTGGCCCCAAGGTATTGATTGAATTATACATAACTCTGTTGTGGAGCCATTAAAAAAAATAAGAAAAAAAAATAAAAATGACAGGCAGCTGGTTTCGGAATAAACAACGGAAGCTTACGCTTAAAAAAATACCATCACTTTTTGTTCCTAAAGCAACTTGTAGAAAAAGAAGCTGGAAGCGAGCGAGCGAGCGAGAGACTAGGTGCGAGAAAGGTAGCTTGAAGCTCAAGTAGGAAATTAATTATAGAATACATGCTGTTGTAATGATATGTCCACAATAGGTTGGAGGCTGTACGCTGAAAGATGGACGGTGTACAGATAGAGTGATCTAACGACTTAATGCAAGCAAGACGATTCCTTCATTTCGCGCCAGTGATGAGACTCGGGTTTCCCCACTCAGGCGTGGGAATGGAACGAGCTGCCTTAAAATGTATTATGTGTCCACAAGTGGAGAAAGAGAAGGTCGTAACTTTGAGGAGGGGTCATACGTAGGTTTTTGGATGTCCATTATAATCTTAAATGATTGTTGAGTGATCAATCATTCAGCAAGGACCACCTATACATCTATATAGCTGTCTATCTATCCCTCTATCCCTCTGTCTCTATATCTCTATCTCTATTTCTAACTCTGTTTATCAATCATCTATCTATATCAACAATATATCTATATCTACAGTATATCTATAACTGTATCTCTATCTATCTATCTATCTATCTATCTATCTATCTATCTATCTATCTATTTATGTCTCTCTGTCTCTTTGTATCTATCTCTATCTATTTATCTATCATTGTGCCTCTCTCTCTCTCTCTCTCTCTCTCTCTCTCTCTCTCTATCTTTCATTGTCTGTCTGTCTCTTTGTATCTATCTATCTATCATTGTCTCTGTCTGTCTATCATCTATCATTGTCTCTGTCTGTCTATCATCTATCGTCTATTGTCTATCGTCTATCGTCTATCGTCTATCGTCTATCGTCTATCGTCTATCGTCTATCGTCTATCGTCTATTGTCTATCGTCTATCGATCTATTGATCTATCTATCTATATCTATCTATTTATCTATCTATCATCTATCATCTATCAATCATCCATCCATCATCTATCTATCTATCTATCTATCTATCTATCTATCTATCTATCTATCATCTATCTATCTATCTATCTATCTATCTATCTATCTATCTATCATCTATCTATCTAACATTGTCTATCTGTCTCTTTGTATCTATCTATCTATCTTTCTATCATCTATCTATCTATCATTGTCACTGTGTCTGTCTGTCTGTATCTCTATCTATCTATCATCTATCTATCTATCTATTATCTATCTATCTATCTATCTATCTATCTATCTATCTATCTATCTATCATTGTCTGTCTGTCTGTGTCTGTCTGTCTGTCCGCCTGCCTGCCTGTCTGTCTCTATCTATCTATCATCTATCTATCTATCTATCTATCTATCTATCTATCTATCTATCTATTATCTATCTATCTATCTATCTATCTATCTATCTATCTATCTATCTAAACTCGCTACCATCTATCTATAGTGTCAGTTTATTTCTCTCTCTCTCTCTCCACTCTTATTCCTTTTCTGTAGTGTCACTTACCCTACAAGGAAACAGCATGATGGGCATGTACATACATATGTTGATCTGTAGGTTAAGCTAACCAAATAGCAATTCAAACAAATGTAAGCCAGGCCAGGGTGCCAGTTAGCAATATCCAATAATACAAATATTAAGAGTGTATGTTGCATTTATCTTGTAATTGCAAAGCATTTCATTCGGTAATTAATTGAATGTGGGGCTGTTCAGAACCCACTGAAGAAGTAAGAAAAAAGGAATAAACCTGTCAATATTATATCTCTGTCACTGTCAGGTGCAAAGAATCAGGGACATTCATAAGGTCACAGAATAGAAAACTTATTCAGTCTTCTATCCAGGAGCCTGGATAGCTCAACAGACTAACAGCCTGTTATTAACATTCAGCTGTCTGCAATTACTGTAAGTTCGAATCTGACCAGGCTCAAGGTTGACTCAGCCTTCCATCCTTTCTAAGGTAGGTAAATTGAGGACCCAGATTGTGGGGGCAATAAGCTGACTTTGTATAAAATATACAAAAGTATGAAGGCTATTGCTTAACGCATTGTAAGCTGCCCCGAGTCTCCAGAGAAGGGCAGCATATAAATCTAATAAAAATAAACAAATAAAAATAAATAAATAAATTATTCTAGCCTATTCACAAGAATCTAGTCAATTAAAGTTCATTGCTAAATTGGCAACAGATATGGGTCAAACAGAATTCAGGCGGGGTTAGACTCGGACAGTTTGTGGTAACTTAATGACTCTAAGCTGATGACGCACTTAACTCCACCCCCACCTCTGCCTGCTCTTCTCTTACAATTACCTATATTTTCCTCCCCAAAACAGTGGTTGATATTGACGTGGTAGCATGATTTGCAGATGGGGACTGCAGCCAAGAAATTAAAAGAGGCTTGCTCCTGGGGAGGAAAGCCATGGCAAATCTAGACAGCATACTAAAAAGTAGAGACATCACCCTGCCAACAAAAGTGCATATAGTCAAGGCGATGGTTTTCCCAGTTGCAATGGATGGCTGTGAAAGTTGGACCGTAAGGAAGGCTGAGCGCCAAAGAATGGAGGCCTTTGAACTCTGGTGCTGGAGAAGACTCCTGCGAGTCCCTTGGAATGCAGGGCGATCAATCTGGTCAGTCCTAGAGGAGATCAACCCTGACTGCTCTTTAGAAGGCCAGATCCTGAAGAGAAAACTCAAATATTTTGGCCACCTAATGAGAAGGAAGGACTCCCTGGAGAAGAGCCTAATGCTGGGAACGATGGAGGGCAAAAGAAGAAGGGGACGGCAGAGAACGAGGTGGCTGGATGGAGTCATTCAAGCAGTCGGCGTGAGCTTAAATGGACTCCAGAGGATGGTAGAGGACAGGAAGGCCTGGAGGAACGTTGTCCATGGGGTCGCGATGGGTCGGACACGACTTCACAACTAACAACAACAATATCTGGACTTCGATCAGTCCCAGAGGATATCAGTGAGTCAGTCCTAGAGGAGATCAACCCTGACTGCTCTTTAGAAGGCCAGATCCTGAAGATGAAACTCAAATACTTTGGCCACTTAATGAGAAGGAAGGACTCACTGGAGAAGAGCCTAATGCTGGGAACGACTGAGGGCAAAAGAAGAAGGGGATGGCAGAGAACGAGGTGGCTGGATGGAATCACTGAAGCAGTCGGCGTGAGCTTAAATGGACTCCAGAGGATGGTAGAGGACAGGAAGGCCTGGAGGAACATTGTCCATGGGGTCACAATGGGTTGGACACGACTTCGCAACTAACAACAACAACAATGGTTTGTAAGCAGCCACATGGTGTGATCAGGCAGTTCAAGTGTAGCTCTACCCCCGAAAGGGCCCCTGGAGTCCAGGTTCTCTTGGACCTCTTGGTATGGCTGCTGGTCCAAACTGGTCCGTCGCTCAGGCACCTCTACTGGCCTAGGTCATGTAGTGTCGTGATGGTCAGTCTCCTCTCAGAAGGCAGGTCTGGTGGGGTGATGGTCAGTGTTTTCCCAGCTGGTGGATGACATGTTGAGATGGTACTCAAATGGTCAGCCTTTCTTCCTCTCTCTCTCTCTCTCCCTCGCTCCCTCCTTCCCTCTCTCTCTCTCTCTCTTCCTCCCTCCCTCTCTCTCCCCCCCCTCCCTCCCCCCTCTCTTGAATTGCCTGATGGGCTCTCCTTCCACCACCTCTGCTCCTTCATGGATTCCTCTGCTTGCCCCACAGAAGCCTCTCCTATCCTATCCTCTCAGGTAGTGATGAAATTCATTTTTTTTTTTACTATTGGTTCTGTGGGTGTGGCTTGGTGGGTGTGGTGTGGCTTGGTGGCCGTGGCAGGGGAAGGATACTGCAAAATCTCCATTCCCACCCACTCCCGGGGAAGGATACTGCAAAATCTCCATTCCCACCCCACTCCCGGGGAAGGATACTGCAAAATCTCCATTCCCACCCCACTCCCAGGGAAGGATACTGCAAAATCTCCATTCCCACCCCCACTCCCGGGGAAGGATACTGCAAAATTCCCATTCCCTCCCCACTTCTGGTGGAAGGATATTGCAAAATCTCCATTCCCACCCCACTCTGGGGCCAGCCAGAGGTGGCATTTGCCGGTTCATTGAACTACTTGAAATTTCCGCTACCCGGTTCTCCAGAACCTGTCAGAACCTGCTGGATTTCACCCCTGCTCTGAGGTCTCCTTTTCCCCAGGCATCCCTTCCTATCTTTATCCTCCAGCTTCTCCCCCACCCTCCCAGAAAAACAACCCCTCCTTCCTCCTCTCACACTCCCTCTCTCTCCTCCTCTTCCCGCCAAAACCTCCTCCTCTTATTCCCTTCTCCCCCCTCCCACCACTACACAAGTTTAGAGTAAGAATGCTCTGACAGATCCTTGGAAAGTTAAGGTCTCTAGTTAAACAAGCTTTGAGATCTTGGCCAGCACTGATGATGTTACCAAGTCGGTGGAACGAAATGTCTGCAAGAAAGCAACTAAGCTCCGAGGTGTCAGACCCAGCCCAAGAACGGCATATAACAATCCAGCCAAAGTTCAGTTCTTTATTGGCTTTATATCCAATAGACAGAATCTTGCCAGACTAAAGGCATAACCTCCTAACCTAATAGAGATTCTAGGGAATGGCTAGCCTAACTCTCTTCCTCTGTCTCCACTTCAGTTCCAGGCTGTTCTGCCTCTTCTCTCTCTCTCTCTCTCTCTCTCTCTCTCTCTCTCTCTCTCTCTCTCTCTCTCTCCCCTCCCTCCCTCCCTCCCCCCTCTCTCTCACACACACACTCCCTCTCTCTCTCCCCTCTACCTCTCCCTCTCTCCCTCCCTCTCTCTCTCTCTCCTCCCCCTCTCTCTCTCTCCCTCCCTCCCCCCTCTCCCTCTCTCTCACACACACTCCCCCCTCTCTCTCTCCCTCTCCCTCCCTCCCTCTCCCTCCCTCCCTCTCTTTCTCTCTCTCCCTCTCCCTCCCTCCCCCTCTCTCTCTCACACACTCCCTCTGTCTCCCTCTCCCTCTCCCTCCCTCCCCCTCTCTCTCTCACACACACTCTCCCTCCCCCTCCTCTCTCTCTCACACTCCCTCTCCCTCCCTCCCTCCCTCTCCCTCCCTCCCCCTCCCTCCCCCCTCCCTCTCTCAGACACACACTCCCTCTCTCCCTTCCTCCCTCTCCCTTCCTCCCTCTCTCTCTTTCTCTCTCTTTCTCTCTCTCCCTCTCTCTCCCCCTCTCTCTCTCCCTCCCTCCCTCCCTCCCTCTCTCCCTCTCCCTCCCCCCCCCCTCCCTCCCTCCCTCCCTCCCTCTCTCTCTCTCTACTTGGGATGTGCTCTTTTCCCTCAGAGAAACTTCTTTGTGGTCCATTATACCACCTCACCCTCTGTAGGCACCATCGCTCTGTAGGAAGTTAGCACCCGCCCCTCTCCTAGAAAAATGAAAT
>NW_027256882.1:289984322-289994322 GCF_029215685.1 Pituophis catenifer annectens | reverse complement strand
CCCAGTGGTCTTCCGGGTGCGATTCAAGGTGTTGGTTACCACCTTTAAAGCGCTCTATGGCATTGGACCTGGGTACCTTCGAGACCGTCTTCTGCCACCAGTAGCCTCCCACCAGCCAGTCCGCTCCCACAGAGAGGGTCTCCTCAGGGTGCCATCGGCCAAATTATGTCAGCTGGCGACACCCAGGGGGAGGGTCTTCTCTGTGGGAGCCCCTGCCCATTGGAATGAACTCCCCCCAGAAATGCGTAAGATCTCCGATCTCCGTGTATTTCGCTGTGCCCTCAAAACCTTGTTGTTCCGCCAGGCCGGGCTATCAATGTAAAGATTTTAATTGGTTTTAAATATGGGATTTTAAATTTGGGGGTTTTATAATTGAGCCAATTATTTAATAATTTTAATTATTTTTAAATTTTGTCTGTCTTTGTGCTTTTAATCAGGCTGTACACCGCCCTGAGTCCTTCGGGAGAAGGGCGGTATAGAAATAAAATAAAATAAAATAAAATAAAATAAAATAAAATAAAATAAAATAAAATAAAATAAAATAAAATAAAATAAAATAAAATAAAATAAAATAAAATAAAATAAAATAAAATAAAATAATAAAATAAAATAAAATAAAATAAAATAAAATAAAATAAAATAAAATCCACAGCCTCCTGGTCATTGGCTCAAAATAAACCAGTCAGTCTTCACTCCTAAAGCAGGACTAGAATTCACATTCCCTGGTGACTGGCCCAAATTCATCCAGCTGATGTCTAAGGTGGAACTAGATTTCACATCTCCTGATGATTGTCTCAAAGTCGCCCAGCTAGCTTTCATGCCTAAGGTAGAAGTCAAACTCATTATCTCCTTGTTTCTAGTCTGGGGCCCATAAATATTAGATCAAACCAGCTCCTTTCCTGGGTGGTCTAAATTATGAGATGTTGTGATCATCCCACAATACCTCTGGAGAGACGACTTCAGATTGTGACTTTAGGAACTACTTTCAACATTTGACCGTATGCATAAAACAATTGACCTGTGGACCAGCATGGGAATTGTGGCACACAATCCACAAAACAATGTAGTTAGGGAAAACAGAATGATATTGGAGTCCTGGTGGCGCAGTATTGCCGGATAACTCTGCCCACAGCCAGGAGTTCGATCCTGACCGGGTCAAGGTTGACTCAGCCTTCCATTCTTCCGAGTTCAGTAAAATGAGGATCCAGATTTTTGGGGGGCAAGATGCTGACTCTGAAAACTGCTTAGATTGGGTTTGTAAAGCACTATAGAGTCAGGGGTGGGCTTCAAAAATTTTAGCAAGGGGTTCTCTGCCCGGTTGCTGGGTGGGTGTGGCCATGGTGGGCGTGGCTAGTTGGCCTCCTGCACCACAGCGGAGAGGGTGTTTTGACCTCCCCGGGCTCCGGAGGCTTTTCTCGAGCATCCGGAAGGACAAAAACAGCCTCCCAGGCTCTGGAGGCCCTCTGGAGGCTGGAAACCAGCTGTAGGCCTGTTTTTCACCCTCCTTGAGCCTCCGCGCATGCCCTGCACTTATGTGCATCCAAAAGGGGCCACATAGGGACTTCTGGGAGGGGTGGGGTGGGGTGGGCGGGGCCATCCAGGAGTGGGATTTGGGGCTTCTCCCAACTGCACAGAATCTTAGCTATAGGTTCTCCCGAACCCCTGCAAACCCCCAGAAGCCTGTATAGAGTGGTATATAAATCTACATTCTATTGTTATTCCTTTAACCCGTTAAACTTAAACCTTAAGTTCACGATATGAAAAGGGAATGATCAAACAGGGAAGCTTGGGGAGGCCATCAAAAATCTTCAACGGATGTGATAAAAACGAACCCGTCTGTTTCCCACAATATAACGGCGCGTTCTTTGAACTACAAAGCACAATCCGCCATTCTTGACTTCTTTCATTTATTCCAAATAATTAAAATTCCGTTGATGCCAAATTCCCACATACTTTCTCTGGAACAAATAAAGCACAGAGGCCCAGCTGTTCGCAATGTAATTAATATAACAGAATTAGAGATATAATTAATATAACAGAATTAACTTTCAGGCTGTGGCTGGGAAGATCACTTTCAAAACGGCCCTCATGTAAAACAAAAACAAAACAAAACAAAACACGCACCATGCGTGTAGAAAGGAGGTCATCTAGAAGTTATGGGGATGTTCTGCTTGCCAGGAGTTTGTGTGCTTTTTGGTTTGCATTTGTCCTAGTGTAACATCTAAAGATGTGATGGCTTTCACACCTTCCTTCATCTATCATGTTTTATTTGTCTATAGGAGTAAGCCAGGGGTGTCACACTCATGTTGTCACAGCGGTGTCAAGTAATGTATCGTGACTTTTCTCCCCTTTCCTAAAACGGGGGTGGGCATGGCCAGCACATGTGTTGAGGGTAAAAGTGCCTTCTGCAAAGTGGTGCAACGGACCAGACAACGAATAGATACGTTGCTTAGCAAAACACACAGATACTCACAGACTCTGAACGTTTAAAGAAAAATAAACAGTCTTTACTTGTAGTAAAGCAAAACAAACTTGGCTTCTCAAAACAAAGATAACACTTCTTCAAATAATCACGGTTCAACACAAAAACATAGTTTGCTTACAATTCCAGTTCTCTTCAGTAACCCAGACACAGTTCCTTTCAGCAGTTCAACCTTCTAATAGCAGGAGCAGAAGTGAATGAACTTCCTGCCTTCTTTTATGTCTGCTTAGCACAGCCAATTGGTCGTCTTTGTAGCAGTTAAAGTTACAGAACATAGTTTTCTATACATTATCTACCCAACCGTAGGATAAGCGTCCAACAACATGACACATCCAGCCTGCGGGCCACGAGTTTGACACCCCTGGAGCAGTGGTGGGTTTCAGATATTGTTACCACCGGTTCACCGCATGCATGCTCGTGTTGTGTGCATGTGAACCTATTGCGCATGCGTCTGGCCTTCTGTGCATGTGCTTTGCTCGTGCATGCGCCTTCTGCACAGGTGCCCGGCCTCAAAAACATGGCTAAATAGGAGAGCATAGCGCAGGGGCCGGTGAGCATGCTCACACCGTTATCTCCACTACCAGTTTGGATAAATCTGTCGGAACCGGCTGAATGCCACTCTGAATGCTATTCTGCCCTGGAGTAGATCAACAAGGGGATCAGTACCAAGGACCATCTCCTTCTCCTTCTCCTTCTCCTTCTCCTTCTCCTTCTCCTTCTCCTTCTCCTTCTCCTTCTCCTCCTCCTCCTTCTCATCCTCGTCCTCGTCCTTGTCCTCCTCCTCCTCCTCTCCTCTTCCCCTCCCCTCCCCCTTCTCCCTCTCCTTCTCCTCCTTCTCGTCCTCATCCTTGTCCTTGTCCACCTCCTCCTCCCCCCTCCCCCTCCCCCTTCTCCTTCTCCTTCTCCTCCTGCTCCTCCCTTTTATATGTTTTTATGGTGATGAACTATCAGTTATTTCTTATTAAAAAAGAAACATCCCCAGGTGTATGGAGAAAGGATTTAAAAGTGATAAGGAATTTGAAAATCCTCCTCCTCCTCTTCCTCCTCTTCCTCCTCTTCCTCTTTTCTTTCTTCTCCCCCTCCTCCTCCTTCTCTTCCACCCCTCCTTCTCCTCCCTTTTACGTGTTTCTGTGGAGCTGAACTATCAGTTCTTTCTTGCTAAAAAAAAAAACCCAAAGAAACATCCCCAGGCCTATGGAGGAAATTGGGAATCAAACAACAAGCTGCTCCTCTTTTACTCTGATCACTCCTGCATCAGAACAATGTTGGTACTAAAAGTGGAGAAAAAAAAGGAAGCGGATCAGCTTTTATGTCAAAGAAGACATCAGGTGTGCCTTAGAAGCTGTTTTTTTTTTATCCGAAGGCCAGAAATGGCTTGTTTGCTGACTTCCAGTCCCACCGGAAGTTGGTAAACAGGCTGTTTCCAGCCTCCGGGGGTGTGGGGAAGGCCGTTTTCACCCTCCGCAAGCTCCTAGAAAGGCTCTTGAGCCTGGGGAGAGAGAAAAACGGGCCTTCCTCACCACTCCCCAAGGCCCTCTAGAAAGGAAACAGCCTGTTTCCCTACTTCTGGCAGGCCCAAAAGGCCCAAAAATCAGCTGGCTGAGCTCGTGTGCCCACCGGTATGGCTATGTGTGCCACCTGTGGCATGCATGCCATAGCTTCGCCATCACAGCCCTATAACATTTCAGACAAAGAAAACAAAATGGCAAGGAAGCTTGAGGTCCCCAGGTGTGCAAACAGCTGGGAAGGCAGAGGAAAACATGGGAACAAATTCCTAAAAGGAATACCGTATTTTTCGGAATATAAGAGGCACCATACTGTAAGACGCAGCTTAGTTTTTGGGGAGGAAAATAGGGGGGAAAAAATCTGCCTACCAAGTATTCATCTGGCTAGCGTCCTTAGTCTGGTCAGCTTCAGCACATTAGTTTGTGGACAGTCAGCAAACAAACCAGCTGATTTTCAGGCCTTCTGGGCCCACCGAAAGTAGGGAAACAGACTATTTCCTGCCTCCTGAGGGCCTGGGGAGGGCATTTTTGCCCTCCCCAAGCTCCTAGAAAGGCTCTGGAGCCTGGGGAGAGAGAAAAACGGGCCTACTGGGCCCACTGTGCCATCGCGTGCCAGGAGTGGGGGGGGGAAGTGGGGGGTCATGCACACACGCGCGGGGGGTGGGGCGCATAGAATTATGCATGTGGCCCCGCCTCCTCCCCACTCCTGGCACATGATGGCAAAAAGGTTACCCATCACTGTTATAGGGTTTCCCTCTAGAAGACCTCTAAGGTCCCTTCCAACTCTGTTATTTTGTTAAGGATGTCGGCCACATCATGTATTCTCTATCTTGGATACATTGATGGAAATAGTTTTCAGATTCTGTTGAGAAAAGTATCTAGAAGAACCTCTTTTCCTCCATTACATGGATGGACAAGCTACCTTCAAAGCTACATTTCCTTCATGACTGATCTTCCTCCGGGGCGCAGCCTCCAGACAGCTTAGATGTTATTTATGACCCATTGTCTCATTTTCCATGAAGCAACTTGAAGGCTGAAAAGTCCCAGATCCCACCCCATGTGAGTCATCAGTCATTTTTCAGTGACCTTTGCAACACGCAGCAGCTCCTTCAAGATTAATTTAGAAGGCAAATTGATGTGGCAGGTGATCTGGGCATTGGAAGGATCTAAACACAGGTTGATTATTGTACTCTAACCCTCCAAATCAGTTCATTTATATGCCAAAGGTGCTTTTTTTCAGGAGGCAACTGGACTTTCTGGTTTTTCTTTCAAGATGTTTCACTTCTCATCCGAGGAGTTTCTTCAGCTCTGACTGGATGGTGGGGAATGAAAGGATTTATACTCCTTGCAGAGAGCTGGTCTGCAAAGAGTATAAATCCTTCCATTCCTCACCATCCAGTCAGAGCTGAAGAAGCTCCTCGGATGAGAAGCGAAACATCTTCAAAGAAAACACCAAGGGAGTCCAGTTGCCTCTTGATAAAATACCTTTGGGACAACCAGGACCTGGATGACCGAGAATCTCCAACAACAGTTCATGTTTAACATGACCTCCAGTGGGATTTTTTTAAAAAAACAAACTTTCATCTTTTATTTTCAAAGTTCTCGTGGTTTTTAGAGGCTCTTCTATGGTATTTAGAATATAGAATAACAGAGTTGGCAGGGACCTTGGAGGTTTTCTACTCCAACCACCTGCTTAGGCAGGAAAACCCTACACCATTTCAGGCAAATGGTTATCCAACATCTTAAAAACTTCCAGTGTTGGAGCATTCACAACTTCTGGAGGCAAGTTGTTCCACTGATTAACTGTTCTAACTGTCAGGAAACTTCTCCTTACTTCTAGGTTGCTTCTCTCCTTGATTAGTTTCCACCCGTTGCTTCTTGTCCTGCCCTCAGGTGCTTTGGAGAATAGCTTGACTCCCTCTTCTTTGTGGCAGCCCCTGAGATATTGGAAGACTGCTATCATGTCTCCCCTAGTCCTTCTCTTCATCAAACTAGACATACCCAGTTCCTGCAACCGTTCTTCATATGTTTTAGCCTCCAGTCCCCTCATCATCTTTGTTGCTCTTCTCTGCACTCTTTCTAGAGTCTCCACATCTTTTTTTATAGTGTGGTGACCATAACTGGATGCAGTACTTCTAGGTTGCTTCTCTCCTTGATTAGTTTCCACCCATTGCTTCTTGTCCTGCCCTCAGGTGCTTTGGAGAATAGCTTGACTCTCTCTTCTTTGGGGCAGCCCCTGAGATATTGGAAGACTGCTATCATGTCTCCCCTAGTCCTTCTCTTCATCAAACTAGACATACCCAGTTCCTGCAACCGTTCTTCATATGTTTTAGCCTCCAGGCCCCTCATCATCTTTGTTGCTCTTCTCTGCACTCTTTCTAGAGTCTCCACATCTTTTTTTTAATTTCAGCTTAGGGAGGGAGCTAGACAGTTAGGCAGACTTTCAAAGGTCTGTTTGACATTTTGTAAAGAGCCAACGTAAACCATCCACCCCAGCGAAAATGTCTGTGGTGGGGGAATCAATAGTGAGCTGTTATCATGGAAACAAAGAGGTTGAAAGTCATGCAGACGTAATGCAATATTAATAAGACATCCTATCACAGTTGCTTATTTTATTTATTTATTTTGGGGGGAAAATTTATCGGGCTGCCTGTCATCACCAAACCACACTGGGCTTCCTATCAGAAAGGTAAATAAACGGAATGGAACAATAACAAAATAATATCCTAGCCACTCACTCGCCCACCCCCAACTGCTTCAAAAAAAAAACAAAAACAAACATCAGATGGAATGAACAGAAAGCAAAATAAGACAGCTCTGTGTATTTTGCAGAGGTCACCGTGTCTACATCTGCTGCGGAGAGGCAGAGGGTGATGGGAAGTCGGCAAGGTTCTGCTTATTTATTTGTTTTTTGCTTGTATTTGCATGCATCCTTTTGTTGGAGGAAATATCCTTCTGGGTTCAGTTCCAAGTGGGGAAAAAAAGACACTGGAAACATCGAGACTGTTTGGAAAGATGATTTAATGGCAGACAGGAATCGCGTGGCTTGAGTTCCTGAGTAGAAGTCCGAGATGCTGGGAATACCTTGGTTTTATGCCCTCTGTTGGGCCCTGTTGTGGCTCCGTTATCTGAGCCTGTGTCATCGGCAGGAGAGGACTCCGAGAGTGAAGGAGAGGAGTTGGCAAGGCCTCCCTCTCCAGGACCCTCCTCTCTGGCAATGCCTTCGGTGTCCGCCGAAGGGCAAGAGATAGGGCCGGGGCCAAGCACGTCCACGCAGCCACAGATGGACAGTGATGAGGGTAATGAGTCTTGGCTGGATCCACACCAACGTCGCAGAGATAAGCACGTGCAACAGAAAAAAAGGCATGTCCGAGATTAGGCTGAGTCACTGGACCACACCCCACAGGATTTAAAAGGGAGCGTGATGGCCAGTCAAAGCTGAAAGCTTCCACGCCATTCTGCATTGCCGGACTTTTGGCTATAGACTTTGCTGAATTATCTCTGGACTTGATTGACTCCATAATTATTGAGCTGTTTCTTTTGTTGTATCAGAAGTGGGGAGAAGTTATCTCTCCCCTTTGTAAATAATAAACTCTTGGCAGGCAGCCACTAGGTTGTTGCCAAGTTCCGTTATCATAAGGAAAAGGATTTTGCCGGCTGGTTTGGTCTTTAACTCTTGAACGTCTGTTGATGTGTGTGCGTGTGGTTGGGGACAGAACAGGCCCCACTTCTGAGTTCCTTCTTCCTGTATAAGAAATGTATCCTGATTGGTTGTCAAACTCCCAGATGGTCTAGGGCAGCGGTCACCAATTGGTGGTCCATGGACCACTGGTGGTCCACGAGAAAATTTTGGTGGTCCACAGAAAAATTATTTGCATTTTTTATATTGCACTAAATCAGGGGTCCTCAAACTACGGCCCCTGGGATGGATGCGTGCAATGAACGTTTGTGTTGCTGCAGAGAGTCTCCCCCTTCAGGGTCTTCCTGTGTGGGTTGGACAGGGGAAGAATTTCCAACTTGAGGTCTGATTCAGCCTCCTGGTGTGGGGCTTTGGGCAAAGGCTGGAGGGAAGTGCCACTGGTGGCAAAGAGTCGGAGGACCTTGTTCCAGTGGGACTGCATCATGGCCTGGAACTGGCTGACTATCTCAGCCCGCTGAGCCTCCAGGAGCCAGTACCTGGCCTTGCACTCCCACAGGTCTTCCCTCTGCTTGGAAAACCTACGCTCCTAGTCCTCAGTGAGCTGATTCTGCTGAGCCTCCTTCTCAGTCAGATCCAATTTGAACTGAGCTGTTTTGCTAACTCTTTCTCATGATGGCTGCTTAGCTCCCACAACTGCTTCCTGTTGAGGCCCTAAGAAGCCCGGGCAGGGAGGCGAGGAATGACTCAGAGGGGAGGGGTGAGTAGAGGCCGGCGAGGTGACCCTCAACATGAATGACATTGAGTTGGCCACGCCCACCCAGTCACATGACCACCTAGCCACGCCCACCCAGCTGGTGATTAGACAGATCATATTAGTGGTCCCTGGGATTACAATTATGAATTTAGTGGTCATTGAGGTCCGAAAGATTGGTGACCCCTGGTCTAAGGGTCTTAGCTAACTTCACAGGTTGTCTCTCAAGCTTGCTTGAGTCTTGGCATGTGGTGAGTTTCTGTTGCTAGATGGGTCCTATCCAGGGGTGGGTTTCAACAATTTTTACTACTGGTTCTGTGGGGGTGGTTTAGTGGGCGTGGCATGGCTTGGTGGGCATGGCTTGGTGGGCATGGCAGGGGAAGGATACTGTAAAATCTCCATTCCCACCCCACTCCAGGGGAAGGTTACTGCAAAATCCCCATTTCCTCCTGATCAGCTGGGACTTGGGAGGCAGAGAATAGATGGGGGCAGGACCAGTCAGAATTTTTACTACCGGTTCTCCGAAGTACTCAAAATTTCCGCTACCGGTTCTCCAGAACTGGTCAGAACCTGCTGAAACCCACCTCTGGTCCTATTCTGTTGCAGATGATGGTCCATTGACAAAGGTGGGGGGAAATGAGTGAGCTTGGCTGAGGCCTTAATGGCCCATTGACAAAGGGGGGGGGAGGGGGGAGGCAGGTAGCTGCTTTGTCTTTAAAACATGTTTGTCCATTTCTCATCCAGGGAGGTATAATATTCTGCCTTTTTTAATATTTCCTAAAATATTTCATTCTTCTAGGAGAGGGGTGAATGCTAACTTCCTACACTTTCATTAGTGCCATGCAGGGGGGGAAAAAACAGGAGAATATTCAGCCGAGTGTAGAGAGGAAAAAAGTATTGCTTTTTAATCATCATCATCATCATCATCATCATCATCATCATCATCATCATCATCATCATCCTAGGTCCTTGGTTAGGACTCGAGTTGCTGAGCTATTAACCAGCCTCAAAGGCTGTGAATCTCACTAAAGATTAACCAATAATAATAATAATAATAATCTAATCCATCCACAGATAAATTAAAATGTACAGGCTAATAGGATTATCAAAAGAATAAGCAGCGAAGAGAAATGTTTCAATTAAAACCCTGGGGTGAGTAATGTTATTATTATTTTTTTCGTGCTGGTATACAACCTTTCCCTCGGGATTGTAAAGTAAGATGTGTAGATGGAACCAGGTTGGTTTGCTGTCACTTCCCAAGAAGGTGGAGAAAGTGTTTACCTTAATGGAAAGAAGGAGGAGTAGGTGTGATATGTTAGCAGTGTTCTAATATCTGCCCCAAAGAAGAGGGAGTCAAGCTATTCTCCAAAGCACCTGAGGGCAGGACAAGAAGCAATGGGTGGAAACTAATCAAGGAGAGAAGCAACTTAGTTGTGGATGCTCCAACACTGGAGGTTTGCAAGAAGAAGTTGGATACCCATTTGTCTGAAGTGGTGTAGGGTTTCCTGCCTTGGCAGGGGGTTGGACTAGAAGACCTCCAAGGTCCCTTCCAACTCATTCTATTCTATTCTATTCTATTCTATTCTATTCTATTCTATTCTATTCTATTCTATTCTATTCTA
>NW_027256882.1:289876822-289979322 GCF_029215685.1 Pituophis catenifer annectens | reverse complement strand
CTCTCTGAGCTTGGTTGTTTTCTTGCAGATGTTTCATGACCCAACTAGGCAACATTATCAGTGCTAGAAGGGAGTAGGGTTTGCGAGGAGGAGGAAGAGGAGGAGGAGGAAGAGGAGGAAGAGAAAGAGGAGGAGGAGGGGGATGATGACAACAACTAGAAGACTTCCTGGTTTGGCTACACTCCCTAGTCTGGAAAAAAAAATGATGGGAAGGTCTACATCCTGATGACTTCCCCTAGGATTTCATGGACGTGAAAGGAAGCCAGGAAATCTGCAATCTCTTGGCGACAGGACTGTGCGATAAATGACAGGATATTCACTCTCTTCTTGGCCATCTCAGATTTAAATCAGAGCAAACACATCACGTACCACTCCTTTAAAAAAAAAATCCTTTTTCCCTTTGAAATAACATTTCAAAGCAAACGTTCAACTTTTCCCATTGAGTAAGAACAAGCAAAAACAATGATTTTTCTATGGTGCACAGTGCACAAATCCACAGTCCATTTTATCTCGTCAGGCAGCAGGAATCTGAGCCTTCCTTTAAAGGCACGGTTATTTTGTTTTCTCCCTTTGAGAACGCAGAACAGATTCAGATCAAAATGGAGGTGCTGGGAAACACAGATGTTGATAAAAACATCAGAAAGCAGTGGGCTGTTGAGGAGGACTTCCCTGCTCCTGTCTGAGGTACTGTAGGAAGTTAGAAACGTACAACTAAGTAAAAGGGGATTTTAGTCTCAAGGCTGGGGAAAGAAGAGCCAAAATTATATTGTTCAGAAAAGAAAGAAGGACAAGACTTAAGAGTTAAACCCTGGACTGACATGCTCATATACATGGAGATAGATAGATAGATAGATAGATAGATAGATAGATAGATAGATAGATAGATAGATGATAGATGATAGATGATAGATGATAGATGATAGATGATAGATGATAGATGATAGATGATAGATGATAGATGATAGATGATAGATGATAGATAGATAGATAGATAGTTAGTTAGATAGATAGATACTCTGTCAGACAGACAGACAGACAGACAGAGACAGATATTTAGATAGAAGATAGATAGATAGATAGATAGATAGATAGATAGATAGATAGATAGATAGGGATGGATGGATGCATGCATGCATGCATGGATGCATGGATGGATGGATGCATGGAGAGAGAGAGAGAGAGAGAGAGAGAGAGAGAGAGAGAGAGAGAGAGAGAGAGAGAGAGAGAGAGAGAGAGAGAGAGAGAGAGAATGATAAATTATTGTGGTCTGCCAGCAGCCTGTGGAGCTGGCAGCAGAGTCGGACAGCGATGAGGCTGAGGAAGAATATGGGCCAGTCCTGGAGGCTGGGGAAGGCCCGGATGAGGGCTTTGCGTCAGAGGCAGAGATGGGGCCAGGGCCATCGGGGAGTGATGTGCGAACTCCGGAGTCTCCAGAGGCTGACAGTAGAGAGGCAGAGGAACAGGAGGAGCCTGTTTCTAGTGCATGTCTGAGAAGAGCTGCCAGAAGGCAGGAGCAGCTAAAGCAGAGAGGACGACTCAGGAGTAAGGCCAGGAGATGATTGGCCCCTCCCATAAGGCTTAAAAGCCTTTCTGCCTATCAGAGAACTCAGCTGGGATCATCAGAGACTTTTCAAAGCATTTTTTTTACCACCTCTTCGGCCAAGAGGTTGCAGAAAAAAATGCTTTGAAAAGCCTCTGATGATCCCAGCTGAGCCGCGCGATCATCAGAGGCTTTTTTTTAAAAACTTTTAAAAGCATTTTTTCATCGGAAGAGGTTGTAGAAAAAATGCTTTTAAAAGTAAAAAAAAAAAGCCTCTGATGATCGTGCGGCTCAGCTGGGCATGGGGGGGGGGGCGCGCAGGGATATTTGCAACCGGTTCTCCGAAACACCCACCGCTATTGCTACCGGATCGGGCGATCCAGTCCAAACCGGGAGCATTTCACCCTTGGTTTCCGGCCTCCAGAGGGCCTCCAGGGGTGGGCAAGGCCGTTTTCACCTTCCCCAGGCTCCTAGATTGCCTCTGGAGCCTGGGGAGGGCGAAAAACGGGCCTACCAAGCCATTGCCTGCCAAAAGCGGGGGAGACCACAGGGGAGTTGCACGGGCATGCACGGGGTGTGTGTGTGTGAGGCGCATTGAATTATGGGTGTGGGCACATATGCGCACGACCCCCCCCCCACTCCCCCCACTTTTGGCACGCAACGGCAAAAAGGTTACCCATCACTGTTCTAGGAGATGGGTGGGTGCTGACTTTCTTACACTTCCTTACTTCCTTCCTTCCCTCCTTCCTTCCTTCCTTTTTTAAAAAACTACCGTTGCAACTTCTAATGGCCACTGCCTATATTTTATTTATTTTTATTTATTTTATTTCGAATTTATATACCGCATGTTCTCCCGAGGGATTCAGGGCGGTGTACAGCCAGATAAAAACATACAATACAAACATTCAAAACAATTAAAAGGATATATATTAATTTGGCCCCAATTTAAGATAACAAACCAATTAAAAATATTTAAGAATATGTTAAAAAATATGTTAAGCCAGCCCGGCTTGCTGAAAAAAGAAAGTTTTAAGGGCACGGCGGAAGGCACCGAGGTCTTGGATTCGCACATATTCCTTTGTTTCTAGATGTAGGTCCTGTGCGAGCTGCACTGGCTCTTGGTGGTCTTCCGGGTGTGCTTCAAGGTGTTGGTCATCACCTTTAAAGCGCTCCATGGCATAGGGCCTAGCTATCTGCGAGACTGCCTGCTGCTACCGACAACCTCCCATCGACCCGTGCGCTCCCACAGAGAGGGCCTCCTCGGGGTGCCATCAGCCAAACAGTGCAGGCTGGTGACCCCCAGGGGGAGGGCCTTCTCTGTGGGGGCACCTGCCCTCTGGAATCAGTTGCCCCCAGAGATAAGGAGAATCCAAGACCTTAGTGCCTTCCGCCGTGCCCTTAAAACCCACTTTTTCCAGCAAGCCAGGCTGGCTTAAGAAGAAATTTTTAAATGTTTTAATTGGTTTGTGATTTTTAATTTTGGGGCCAAATTTATATATATTTTAATTGTTTTTTAATATTTGTATTTCATGTTCTTAATTCTGGCTGTACACTGCCCTGAGTCCTCAGGGAGAAGGGCGGTATATAAATTGGAAATAAAATAAAATAAATAAATAAATAAATGTGTGGCTTTCTAGTATGTTTGGGGAGGGGTGGGGGCTAGGTGGGGTCTTTGTTAATAGCCTGCTCTGCTCCGATTACTGGAGCCGAAAAACAGACGTAGAACAAGCTGCGAGAAACAGCCAAGAAAAACGCAGGCTGTGCGGTTTCGGGTAAGTGGAGTTCATTTTCTTAGTTAATCTGTTCGAACAGACGGGCCAGGATGGAAAGCAATTCCAGCTAAAAGACCTTCATTTCACAGATGAAATACCTGTGATTCTTCCGGGCTGCCTGGGAAAAAATAAAATAAAATCCTAAATGTGAGGAAGTGTGAGGAAAAAGGTGGCTGTTTTAAAACACACAAACACCCCACTGGAGAAAGAGGCCATATTTTCCTCCTGGGTCTCTTTGTGAAAAGATTTGGGGGATACAGAAGAACCAGTGTCTTTTCTAGGGGGATTTCCAAAGACGTCGTTATGGGTTTCCGTACAAACGTAGAAGAAGAGATGTTATCTCAGGAGTCTCCAACTTTGCTCATTTTAAGACTTGTGAACTTCAGCTCCCAGAATTCCCTAGCCATCCATCCTCTGAGTAGCTCGTCTATTCCAAGGGTCTCCAACTTGGGCTAACTTTAAGACTTGTGGACTTCAACTCCCAGAATTCCCCAGTCAGCCAAGCTTGTTCTGCTTCTGTTTTTAGGCTTGCCAGGTGTCCACTATTTGAGCGGACAGTCCGCTTTTTTCACATTATGTTCACTATTTTTTTTCACAAAATAGTGGACATTTTTTTTTATTCAAAAGCTTTATGATGAAATGGTACGTAATCTAAAGCTGTACAGTCTAAGAGAATAAGGATAGGAGAATCGCGTTTTGTCTTTTTTTTTTCATAAGTTAGAATGAGACAAAAAATACGATGAGCAGTTTTTTGGAATGAAAGTTTTATTTGCCTTACGTGAAAAACATTTGCCTGAGAATGCCGTGCAAAAGTTCAAGAAAGAAGCCATCAACGTGTATCAAAGAGCCATTGCGTACCTAGAAAAGTGGTATAATTTCACCGATTCAGTATATGAGACGCTAAGTTGTTTCAATCTAATTGAATCGCAATAATCCTCCAACTTTAGAAGAAATGACGAACATCTGGTTATTATCACCATGGCGAGAAGAACTTCCACCCAACACTCTCTTCGATGAAATTTCTGCCTTAGAAGAAGTTTATGTTCATCTGCAGGGTGATTCATCCCTTGATAAGTGGACGTACTTTTTCAAGAAAGAGCCAGCTCTGAGTTTATTGAAACTGTTCCAGTATTGTGCATCAATTCTGGTATCAAATGCAAACGTTGAACGAATTTTCAGCGTCATGGGAAATTTGTGGACTGACGAACGTAACTGACTGCTTGTACTATCAGTTCGAAGTGAACTTTGTATATTTCTCAACGTTGTACTGAAATTGAAGAATTATTCCTTAAACACAAAGAATTGATCAAAGCTGCGCAGTCAAATAAAAAATACACACGACAGCAAAGTAAAATGTAATTTAATATTTTACATATTATTATAATATATTTGATGTTTTGTATTTTAAGTAAAGTTTTGAAGTGATTATTTTAATACGTGTTAAAATGTTTGTAAGAAAATATATAATTTAATTGTAAATTTGTTTTTAATTTTTTTACTACTTCACACACACACACACACACACACACACACACGGCTTGTCCGCTATTTTTTGGAAGCAGACCTGGCAACCCTATTCTCAGCTCCAGTAATCAGAGTAGAGAAGTTATTAACAGACTCCCAAGCTCTGCTGGCTGAGGAATTCTGGGATTGATCTAATTTACTCTATGGTTTAAAAGGGATATGGTGGCTCAGTGGCTAAGACGCTGAGCTTGTCGATTGAAAGGTCGGCAGTTCAGCGGTTTGAATCCCTAGTGCCATATAGAGCTTCTGTTACTTGTCCCAGATGCTAAGGTGTTGTGAAGTTCCAGGAATACTGAAACTGGCTTCTAAAATTCCCAGAAGAATTTTATACCTATGTTGGAAGAAATAGCCTTCTGGGTTCAGCTCCAAGTGGGGAAAAAGACACTGGAAACATGGAGACTACTTGGAAAGATGGTTTAACGGTGGACAGGATCACATGGTTTGAATTCCTGAGCAGAAAAGGGACGAGATGCTAAGCATGCCTTGGTTTTATGCCCTCTCTGCGCTTTGAACTTTCTGGGGCACAGGAAGAGTATCCTGATTGGTTGTCAGGCTCCCAGGGGGTGGGGGTCTTAGCTAGCCTTGCTGGCTGATGTAATCTTCCCAGGTGCCATGTGGTTTCTGTTTCTGTTGCTAGATGGGTCCTATTGTGTTGCAGATGATGGTCCATTGACAAAGATTGAGTTTCTGCCTCTGGCCCCTTCACAAAGGGTGGGGGCAGGAAGAGGGGAGCTGCTTTGTCTTTAAAACATGCTTCTCCATTTCTCATCCAGGGAAATATAATATTCTGCCTTTTTAATATTTCCTTAAAATACTTCATTCTTCTAGGAGAGGGGTGGGTGCTAACTTCCTACACCTAGAAAACATGATATCGAAAGAAAGCTTGGATTTGTCTTCCAGCCTCCAGCTAAATGTTGGTACTAAATTATGAACTTTAATGAGCCAGAAGGAGACCACTATTTATGGAATGGTGAATACTTGTGTTTAATGATGCCCGGTGTCATTTTCATTAAATTTAAATAGGACATTCAATTAAATCCATTTCAGTCTTTGTCCAGATCCTTCTCAGCTTTCTCCGTGGTTCCTGGAATACCAAAAGCCATGGTCCTTAACAGTGGTGAAATTCATTTTTTTTTTACTACCGGTTCTGTGGGCGTGGCTTGGTGGGCATGGTGCAGCTTGGTGGGTGTGGCAGGGGAAGGACACTGCAAAATCCCCATTCCCACCTCACTCTGGGGCCAGCCAGAGGTGGTATTTGCTGGTTCTCCAAACTACTCAAAATTTCCACTACCGGTTCTCCAGAACCTGTCAGAACCTGCTGAATTTCACCCCTGGCCCTTAACATCCTTAAAGAAATATAATTCAGAAATTACCTAAAGATGTGTGGTTTGAGCTCTCTTTAAGACTGGATACTATACATATTGCAGGTAGTCCTCAACTTAACCTGTTTGTTTAGTGACTATTCGAAGTCACAATGGCATTGAAAGGAAGGTTTTATACTTAGGCAAGAAAATCCTGTTGGAAGCGATCTCCATCTGGTTCAGTTCCAAGCCGGAGAAAAGGCACTGGAGACAAAATGGAGGCCGGAGGCTGATTGGAAAGAGGGTCCATTTATTGATGAAGCAGTTCTGGTGCAGCTGACAAAATGGAGTTGAGAGTGGGTGGCTTTTATACCTTCTCTTGGGCTTTGTACTTGAGCTTCCTGTTCCAGCGCAAGAACATGTTCCCGCTTGGACTACTGCAATGCTCTCTACATGGGGCTCCCCTTGAGGAGCACCCGGAGGCTCCAGCTGGTCCAGAATGTGGCCGCGCGGGTGGTTATGGGAGCGACGTGGCGCTCCCATGTGACCCCCCTCCTGCGCGAGCTGCACTGGCTCCCGGTGGTCTTCCGGGTGCGCTTCAAGGTTTTGGTTACCACCTTTAGAGCGCTCCATGGCATCGGACCGGGGTATTTACGAGACCGCCTTCTGCTACCAATAGCCTCTCACCGACCAGTACGCTCCCATAGAGAGGGGCTCCTCAGGGTGCCATCGGCCAAACAGTGTCGACTGGCGGCCCCCAGGGGGAGAGCCTTCTCTGTGGGGGCACCTACCATCTGGAATGAGCTCCCCCCAGAGATACGGAAGATCCCGGACCTGCGCACGTTTCGCCGTGCTCTCAAAACCTTTCTATTTCAGCAAGCTGGCCTGGCCTAACTCCCCTCTTTTAAATTCTTAAATTTTAAATTTTTTAATTCGTGATTTTATAAATTGGGTGTTTTAATCTGTGTTTTGGCCAAAATATTTAATAATTTTAAGGGATTTTTAATATTTGTATTATCTGTATTTTATCTTGGCTGTTCACCGCCCTGAGTCCTTCGGGAGTAGGGCGGTATAGAAATTTGATTAATAATAATAATAATAATAATAATAATAATAATAATAATAACAACAACAACAACAACAACAACAACAACAACAACAACAACAACATGGATTCTATTGGCTATTGTCAGACTCCCATGGGGCCATGTACAAATCCTTTGGAGTTTGTCTGAGCTAAATTTGGTTGAAGTTTGGGCTGATGCAATGAAGGGACTTGTTGGGCAATTCCTATTTGGCTGACAGCTAATCCTACCTTTGTTGGGTGAGGGTATTTGCTTATGAATAGAGCTAGCTATCTCTTTATCTCTTAAATAATAAGAGCTCTGCTGCTAAATGGTAGTGAGCTAATCCTATTATGTCCTAAAGGGTCATGTCTTAATCCCATCACCCTGGCCCAATGTTTCTCGATGCGCACAAAATATCTGCTGAGGGCAATGAAGAAAGTTGAGGGCTGCTTTCCAAGGGCACGTTTCTCCATTCCTCATCCAGGGAAATATAACATTCTGCCTTTTTAATATTTCTCTAAATATATTATTCTTCTAGGAGAGGGGTGGGTGCTAACTTTCTACAAACCAAACGTACAGGTACAAAAGAGGTGAAACCTGGCTCGATAGCAGTAACGGCGAGAGGGATCTTGGCATCGTAGTGGAAGATCACTTAAATGTGAGCCAGCAAAAAGCCAGTGCAATCCCAGCCTGTATTTATTTATTTATTTTATTTTATTATTTATTTATTTTATTTTATTTTTTGGATTTCTATACCGCCCTTCTCCTTTCGGACTCAGGGCGGTGAACAGCCAAAATAAAAACATTTATACATAAAATACGATTAAAAATAGATTTAAAATAATTAAATTTGGCCCATAGTTTAAAATTTATCAATTTAAAATCCATATCAAAATTTAAAACCAACCATAAAATCATAAAATCAAGAGAGACCGGCTAACTGAAAGAGATGAGTTTTTAGGGCCCGACGAAAAGTCCGGAGGTTGGAGATCACTTGTAACTCTGGGGGTACATTGTTCCAAAGGGTAGGTGCCACCACAGAGAAGGCTCTCCTCCTGGGGGTCGCCAGCCGGCATTGTCTGGCTGACGGCACCCTGAGGAGGCCCTCTCTGTGGGAGCGAACCGGTTGGTGGGAGGCTATTGGTGGCAGAAGGCGGTCCCGTAAGTACCCTGGCGCTAAGCCATGGAGCGCTTTAAAGGTGATCACCAACACCTTGAAGCGCACCTGGAAGTCCACCGGAAGCCAATGCAGCTCGCGCAGGAGAGGAGTCACATGGGAGTGCCCAGTCGCTCCCATAATCCCCCGCACGGCCACATTCTGCACCAGTTGGAGCCTCCGGGTGTACCCCAAGGGGAGCCCCATGTAGAGATCGTTACAATAGTCCAGACGAGAGGTGACGAGTGCTTGAGTGACTGTGCGTAGGGAGTCCCGATCCAGAAAGGGGCGCAACTGGCGTATCAGGCGAACCTGATAAAAAGCCCCCCTGGCCACGGCCGTCATATGCCCTTCTAAAGACAGCCGTGCATCCAGGAGGACGCCCAAGTTGCGGGCCCTTTCCGTGGGGGCCAATGATTCACCCCCAATAACCAGCGATGGCATCAGCTGGCTATACCGGGACCTCTGTATTAACAGAGGGATAGATTTAAGATTACATGAAGTGTTAGCACTGCTTTATAATGCCTTGGTAAGGCCACACTTGGAATACTGCATCCAGTTTTGGTCACCACAATATTATTTATTTATTTATTTATTATTAGATTTATATAAAAAAGATGTTGAGACTCTGGAGAGAATGAAGAGAAAAGCAACAAAGAAGATTAGGGGGACTGAAAGCTAAAACATACGAAGAACGATTGCAGGAACTGGATATATCTAGTCTAATGAAAAGAAGGACTAGTGGGTGAGATAATAGCAGTCTTCCAATATCTCAGAGTCTACCACAAAGAAGAGGGAATCAGGTTATTCTCCAAAGCACCTCAAGATAGGACAAGAAGCAATGGATGGAAACTATTCAAGAAGAGAAGCAACTTAGAACTAACCTGTCAGGGATAACAATTTCTGGAATGGCTTGTCTCCAGAAGTTGTGGGGGCTCCATCATTTGGAGGCTTTTAAGAAGAGACTGGACAGCCACTGAAATGGTATAGGACCTATGCCACACAGCGCCCTTTCTGTGGGCACGCAAGCTGTCGCCCCAGTTCAGCTCTGCCGTGCATGCATGTGGGGGGGGGCATGCCAGAGGAAGGTTTCAGCCAGGGGTGGGTTCTAATTTTTTTTACTACTGGTTCTGTGGGCGTGGCTTATTTTGTGGGTGTGGCTTGGAGGTCATGTGACTAGGTGGGCGTGGTCAGAGTCATTTCTGGAAGGTCCTTGCACTTACGACCAGTCCTCGCACTTACGACCTGACTCATTTGTTTGCTTTTAACACTGATCAGCCGTAGGGCGGCCCTTTGAAGCCCTGTGGCAAGAGTTTAAACAGTTTTTTTCCCTCTAGTCATCAGCTGGGACTCAGGAGGCAGCAATAGATTGGGGGTGGGACCAAATAAAAGGTAAGAATAACGTGGGGAGGTGGGGGGAGGGAGGGCGGGGGGGAGAACCGGTCCGGTGATGTCATATTGTCACCGCTACCGGCTCGGCCGAACCAGACCGAACCAGGAGGAACCCACCACTGGTTTCAGCAGATTCTGACCAGTTCTGGAGAACTGGTAGTGGAAATTTTGTGTAGTTCAGAGAACCGGTAGTAAAAATACTGACTGGCCCCGCCCCCATCTATTCTCTGCCTCCCAAGTCCCAGCTGATCGGGAGGAAATGGGGATTTTGCAGTAACCTTCCCCTGGATTGGTGAGGGAATGGAGATTTTGCAGTATCCTTCCCCTGCCACGCCCACCAAGCCATGCCACGCCCACCAAGCCACGCCCACAGAACCGGTAGTAAAAAAAAATTTGAAACCCACCACTGGGCCACGCATGCATGCGTGGAGGCAGGAGACGCATGGAGGGACTGCGCGTACATGCACAGAGGAAGTCAAGTTTCTGGAGAAGAAGAGGAGGGGGAGGGCGAGGAGGAAGAGAACTGCTTTGTCCTTGGTGCTCTCTGAGCTTGTTTCTTTCTTGCAGATGTTTCATTGCCCAACTAGGTATCATCATCAGTGCTAGAAGGAAGTGGGTTTCTTGAGAGGAGGAGGAGGAGGAGGAGGAGGAGGACTGTGGGGTTCTTGTCAGGGGTGAAATGCTCCCGGTTCGGACCGGATTGCCTGATCCAGTAGCGATGGCAACAGGTGGTTCGGAGAACCGGTAGCAAAAATCCCTGCGCCCCCCCACCATGCCCAGCTGAGCCGCACGATCATCAGAGGCTTTTATTTTTACTTTTAAAAGCATTCTTTCTACAACCTCTTCCGAAGAAAAAATGCTTTTAAAAGTTTAAAAAAAAAAGCCTCTGATGATCGCGCGGCTCAGCTTGGATCCTCAGAGGCTTTTCAAAGCATTTTTTTTTCTGCAACCTCTTGGCCGAAGAGGTGGTAAAAAAAATACTTTGAAAAGTCTCTGATGATCCCAGCTGAGTTGCCTGATCGCCAGAGGCTTTTCAAAGCATTAGAAAAAATGCTTTGAAAAGTTAAAAAAAAAAAAAAGTTGGCCACGCCCACCCAGTCACATTAACACCCCCCCACAAACCAAGCCACGCCCACAGAACCGGTAGTAACAAATTTTACATTTCACCCCTGGTTCTTGTTGCTTTCTGGGCTTGGTTGTTTTCTTGCAAGTAGGGTAACGATGACGAACTGATGAAGTTACCTAGTTGGGTAACAAAACGTCTGCAAGAAAACAGCCAATCTCAGAGAGCACCAAGGACCCCTCAACCCCTCGATTTCCCCTCCGTTAAAACAGCCAACATTTTTCCACAGCTGCGTTTGTAGAAACGTCCACTTGCCCTTAAAAAATATCCGTTAGCTGGAGGAAAATGATCAACACAACTCCACCTGAAAGCTATTTGCCAGACCAATCATATTTCCCTGCCGTTCCCTTCTATCAGTAACATTTAACTTTCATGGCCCCTAACTGCTGGGAAATCGTAACAATCCCCTTTTCCTCAGATTTTTCTCAAAAAAAAAACCCCCCACACATTTGAGGCATGTCAGTTTATCAGCCTGCGACCTTTTCTATTAACACTGTCTTTAGATTGGCTCCCTGGCACACGCAGAAAATAAATCTTATTACTCAGGGCTGCCCCGGGTAGAACAGCTGAGGAGGAGAAGAAGAGGGAAAAAAAAAAATATGTGAAAATTTCAAATGGTGGGCCTTGTAATGCCTGCGTATAATTTATTAGCCGGCTAGATTCCCAGGAGGAATAGAAAAAAATAAAATAAAAGTCAGATGAATGGAAGCTATTAAAATGGGAGAGAGAGAGAGAGAGAGGGAGGGAGGGAGGGAAGGAGAGAGAGAGAGAGAGAGAGAAAGAGAGAGAGAGAGAGAGAGAGAGAGAGAGAGAGAGAGAGAGAGAGGAAGGGAGGGAGGGAAGGAGAGAGAGAGAGAGGGAGGGAGGGAGAGAGAGAGAGAGAGAGAGCGCCTAGCTTCTATGCCATTGTACAAGTTGCTTTGTTTAGCTTATTTATAACTAGGATCCCCACCTCGGAGATAATGCAAATCAAGTTCTATCTCATAAATTATGTGACCTTTTCAAGCTGCAATCTCCAGGAGATCTAAATGGAAATAAACCCCAAGATGCACAGCCCTCTTAGATTCTCGGGCTGACCTTGTTTATGGCCTAAACCCAGACTTTCATAATCTTCCTTCTTCTCGCTGGAGAAGTTTTAATAATGGAGGGCAGGGGGGGGGGGGAAATGATTTAAGACCTTCAAAGGGAGGGCCAGCCTTTCAAAACTGGCGGCCATTTCTTCGCTCTCGGTTTCTTTGAAGTTCGGGGCCAAGGAGATAAGATTCTAGGGGATGATAGTCTTTTCCGTGCACTTTACCGTGACATTTTAGGGGGTGTCCCCAAGAGACAGAATAACAGAGGTGTGTTGTGGATTTAATAAGACAAACACAACTTTTGGATTAATCAGAGACAAATTATATATTGCGCAATAGGTTCAAGACTCTGTACATGAAGCGTTGAACAAAGATAGAAATTAGGTACAATGGTTTTATACCCTTCTAGACAAAGGATTCTGTTAACTCAGCAATTCATGTGGTCATATACATTTGTCATTTTTAATTGACATTTCCTAATTACTGAGTTTCTTTGCAAAACAGTTATAATTCTTTTTGTAGATTACTGAAGCATAGACTCAAATCATCTTCTGACGATAGACAACTTTTAACTCATGTGGATCCCCTTGACCTAACCAACCTTTAAGCTGTATGTCATTAGAATGTTCCTTTCTTCTGACAACTTAGAGGCCTCCTAGAGGAACCAAAAGGATTTTGGCTGAGTTTGTACTTTTTCCAACTGGATGCATTGATTTTTTAGAATAGAGTGAATAGAAAGTTATCCAGTGGTCATCTATTAGAGCCCGCTTCATTCACATTAGGTGGAAGCATCTTCTAATCCAACCCCCTGCTCAAGCTGGAGACCCTATATCCGTAATGGTGACCCTATGGCATGGATGCTGGAAGTGGCACGCAAAACCATTTTTCTGGGCATGCGAGCTGTCACCCAACTCACCTGCAGCTGCGCATGTGTGCACGCCCCAGCTGGTGTTCGGGCGTCCAGTGCGCATGCACTTAATTCAAGGGACCCAGCTGGTCTTCGGAGTGCTCCTGTGCATGTGTACACATTTGCAAGAGTACTGGTGCACAGCACACGCATGTGCTGATGGCGTCCTCACGAACGCATTGTGCGTGTGGAGACCATGCACAGATGATGCGATTGCATGCGCAGCGCATGGGGGACGCACGCAAAGCCTGTGTGTGCATGCGCAGATGGTGCGACTGCAAATGCAGCACATGGTGGGGGCCCATGTGAAAGCTGTGCGCATGAGCAGATGGTGTGATTGTGCGTGCAGTGCACGGTGGGGGCGCGTGCGAAAGCCTGTGTGCATACGCAGACGGTGTGATTGCGCACGCAGCACAGGGTGGGGCACACACGTGAAAGCTGTGCACATGCTCAGATGGTGTGGTTGTGTGTGCAGCGCATGGTGGGGGTGCGTGTGAAAGCTGTGCACGTATGCAGATGGTGCAGTTGCTTGTGGAGCGCAGGGAGGAAGCCGCACATTACCACGGCTGGCACACGTGCGCGCGAAGCACGCGAAGAACGTACCTGTTTAGCACTTGGTGAGTAAAAGTTTCGCCACAGAGGTGGGTTTTAGTAAGTTCTGACCAGTTCTGGCGAACCGGTAGCAGAAATTTTGAGTAGTTCGGAGAACCGGTAAATACCACCTCTGACTGGCTCCACCCCCATTTATTCTCTGCCTCCTGAGTCCCAGCTGATCGGGAGGAAATGGGGATTTTGCAATATCCTTCCCCTGGAATGGGGCGGGAATGGAGATTTTACAGTATCCTTCCCTTGCCATGCCCACCAAGCCACACTCACCAAGCCACGCCCACAGAACTGGTAGAAACTTTTTTTGAAATCCACTACGGGTTTGTCATCACTGCCCTATATCATTTCAGACAAATGGTTGTCCAGCTTCTTCTCGAAAGCCTCCGGGATGGAGCACCTGCAACTTCTGAAGGCAAAGCTGTTCCACCGGTTAAATATTCTCACTGTCAGGAATAACAGAATAACGGAGTTGGAAGGGACCTTGGAGGTCTTCTAGTCCAGCCCCCAGCTCAAGCAGGAGATCCTATATCCGTGATGGCGAACCTATGGCACGCATGCCACAGGTGGCACGCAGTCCCCATATTGGTGGGCACGCGAGCATTGCCCTAGCTCAGCTCTGGCACGTGCCAGTCAGCTGATTTTCAGGCATTCCGGGCCCACTGGAAGGCTATTTTCAGCCTCTGGAGGGCCGTAAGGGGGGTGGGGAAGGGCGTTTTCGCCCTCCCCAGGCTCCTAGAAAGGCTCTGCAGGCTGGGGAGAGTGAAGAATGGGCCTTCCAGTCCCACTGGAAGTTGGCAAATGGGCCATTTATGGCCTCCGGAGGGCCTCCGGGGGGATGAGGAAGGCTGTTTTTTGCCCTCCCCAGGCTCCAAGTAAGCCTCTGGAGCCTGGGGAGGGCGAAAAAACGGGTCTACTGGGCCCACCGTGCCATCACGTGCCAAAAGCAGGAGGAGTGCAGGGGTGTCACATGTGCCTGTGCGGGGGGAGCGGGGCGCACTGAATTATGGGTGTGGGCACGCGTGGGTGCGACCCCCCCACGCTTCCCCATGCTTTTGGCACACGACGGCAAAAAGGTTAGCCGTCACTGTCCATTTCAGACAAATTTCAGACACCATTTCAGACAAATGGTTGTCCAGTTTCTTCTTGAAAGTCTCTTGCATATCTTTGTTGACGGGGTCTTGCCAACTCTGTTTTGGATGCCTGCGAGGTCGCCAGCCGTTGACTTCTAGTTGGTAGGCAGTCTTGGCAACAGTGGAAAGTGCTGCTCTCAGGATATGTCCATACCAGCAGAGCCGGCCTTCTCTCATCTCCTCTATCTAACAGAGCATTCGCATTTCCATGGCATGGAGATAATTTTCGGTCCCTGTTGTTGCTGCCCCGCATTCAGGGCCATGCAGTGCAACAGGGCGAACTTCTGACAGACAAAACTAATGGGGAAGACAGATTCACTTAACAGCAGTGGTGAAATTCAATTTTTTTTTTACTACTGGTTCTGTGGGCATGGCTTGGTGGGCGTGGTGTGGCTTGGTGGGCATGGCTTGGTGGGCATGGCAGGGGAAGATACTGCAAAATCTCCATTCCCTCCCCACTCCTGGGGGAAGGATATTGCAAAATCTCCATTCCCACCCTACTCCTGGGGGAAGGATATTGCAAAATCTCCATTCCCACCCCATTCTGGGACCAGCCATTGGTGATATTTGCCGGTTCTCCGAACCACTCAAAATTTCCACTACTGGTTCTCCAAACTACTCAAAATTTCTGCTACTGGTTCTCCAAACTACTCAAAATTTCCGCTACTGGTTCTCCAAACTACTCAAAATTTCCGCTACTGGTTCTCCAAACTACTCAAAATTTCCGCTACTGGTTCTCCGAACCACTCAAAATTTCTGCTACCGGTTCTCCGAACTACTCAAAATTTCCACTACTGGTTCTCTGAACTACTCAAAATTTCTGCTACTGGTTCTCTGAACTACTCAAAATTTCTGCTACTGGTTCTCCTAACCACTCAAAATTTCCGCTACTGGTTCTCCGAACTACTCAAAATTTCCGCTACTGGTTCTCTGAACTACTCAAAATTTCCACTACTGGTTCTCCAAACTACTCAAAATTTCCACTACTGGTTCTCCGAACCACTCAAAATTTCCGCTACTGGTTCTCCAAACTACTCAAAATTTCTGCTACCGGTTCTCCGAACTACTCAAAATTTCCACTACTGGTTCTCCGAACCACTCAAAATTTCCGCTACTGGTTCTCCAAACTACTCAAAATTTCTGCTACCGGTTCTCCGAACTACTCAAAATTTCCGCTACTGGTTCTCCAAACTACTCAAAATTTCCGCTACTGGTTCTCCAAACTACTCAAAATTTCCGCTACTGGTTCTCCAAACCACTCAAAATTTCTGCTACCGGTTCTCCGAACTACTCAAAATTTCCACTACTGGTTCTCCGAACCACTCAAAATTTCCGCTACTGGTTCTCCAAACTACTCAAAATTTCTGCTACCGGTTCTCCGAACTACTCAAAATTTCCGCTACCGGTTCTCCGAACTACTCAAAATTTCTGCTACCAGTTCCCCAGAACCTGTCAGAACCTGCTGGATTTCACCCCGCTTAATAGCCATGTTACTAACATAACAACTGTGATTATTCACTGAACAATAAGTAGCAAGACAAGAGGTAAAATGGGACGAAACTCACTTAACAAATGTCTCACTTGGCAACGTAAATTTTGGGCTCCATTGTGGTCGTAAATTGAGGATTACCTGCAGTTGTGTGCGTGCTAGTAACATCTGCATTTCTTTTCATCCTGGGAGTGACAGGGAAAGGGATCCTGTTTCTTGAGTGATAGACTCACCTGTAAAAGTGCTTGCTACTCGTGGTGCCATGCGATGCATGGAATGATGCTATTTCCTATGCATAGAAGTGGGAATATTTTAATATTTTACTGAATGGAGGTGCGGAATCCATCTGTCATTGAAACAATGACTGAATGCACCCCAGGGAACTCTGCAAATATGGCTAGACAGTTGCAGAGTGCTTCGGGTTACTGATAGACCACTATAAAGGAATTTAGAATTGACCTTGGAGACAGTAGGAGAGAATTGCTAACTGGGGGAATAACAGAATAATAGTCTGTAGAGATTCTCAGTCATCCAGGTCATGGTTGTCCCAAAGGTGCCTTTTCAGGAGGCAACTGGACCAGTAGTAGGGTTTCAAATCCCATCGCTACCAGTTCGCTCGTGGGCACGCGCATGCTTCTCATCCAGTCTGGAGGTTTATCTATGTCCTCAGGCTCACTTGAGTAGTGCAAGTGGGTGTGGAGCCTTCTTGGAACTGCTGAAAGCATTTGCACTACTGACCCTGAGGGCACAGATAAACCTCCAAGTGGCCTCGACCACCCTCAAAAAGGGTGCAAATGACCAGCTGCCTGCAAGGAATATCAATCCTTCCATTCCTCCCCATCCAGTCAGAGCTGAAGAAGCTTCTTGGATGAGAAGCGAAACATCTTCAAAAGAAAAAAACAAGAAAGTACAGTTGCCTCCTGAAAAAGCACCTTTGGGACAACAGAATTATAGAGTCAGAAGGGACCTTGGAGGTCTTCTAGTCTAACCCATGCTCAGGCAGGAAACCCTATATCTGTGATGGCAAACTATGGCACGCCATCATGGATATAGGGTTTCCTATACGCATAGGTGGCACGCGTAGCCATATCAGTGGGCATGCCAGCTCAGCTCTGGCACGCATGTGCATGCCAGCCAGCTGATTTTTGAGCCTTCTGGGCCCACCAGAAGTAGGGAGACAGGCTGCTTCCTGCCTCCAGAGGGCCTGGTGGGTGGGAAGGCCCATTTTTCTTTCTCACCTGGCTTCACTCACCCAGAGACTTGGCTGGGTACAGCAAAAAATGTCACTTCCTGTCCAACTGAAAGTTGGGAAATGGGCCATTTTGGGCCTCTGGAGGGCCTCCGAGGGGGTGGGGAAGGCTGTTTTTGCCCTCCCCAGACGCATAGAGAGGATAGGAGCCAGGTGAGAGAGAGAAATGGGCCTACCGGGCCATCACATGCCAGGAGTGGGGGGTGGGGAGGGAGAGTCACTCATGCATGCGTGGGGCAGGGCGCATAGAATTATGGGTGTGAGCACAAGTGTGTGCGAACCTCCCCCGCCCCCCCCCCCCCTTCCTGGCACACAATGGCAAAAGGGTTAGCCATCACTGCCCTATATCATTTCAAACAAATGGTTGTCCAATCTCTTCTTAAAAACTTCCAGTGTTGGAGCATTCACAACTTCTGGAGGCAAGTTGTTCCACTGATTAATTGTTCTGTCTCCTACTCAAGCAGGAGACCTTATACCATTTCTAACTGTCTAACTCTCTCCTTAGTTCTAGATTGCTTTTTTTCTTGGTTAGTTTCCATCCATTGTTTCTCGTCTTTCCTTTTGGGGTTTGGAAAACAGTTTGACATCCTCATCTTTATAGGAACTCCCCAAATATTGGAACACTGTTATCTATGTCTCCCCTGGTCCTTCTTTTCATCAGACTAGACATACCCAATTCCTGCAACCGTTCTTCATATGTTTTAGCCTCCAGTACCCTAATCATCTTTGGTGCTCTTCTCTGCACTCTTTCTAGAACCGTGATGGCAAATCTATGCACATGTGCTGGAAGTGGCACGCAGAGCCATTTTTCCGGGCACGCAAACTGTCGCCCAACTCACCTGCAGCTGTGCATGCGCGCACGCCCCAGCTAGTGTTCGGGCCTCCAGTACCCCATTGTAATTTATCTTTCTGCCCCTGCAGGGTAGGTGAGGAAATTTGACTTGGGGTCCCAAGGCTAGCAAGGGGTTGTGTGAAGCTGATCCAGCCACTGCTCCTGGGCAGAACAGTGGGCCAAGCCAGAAGCAGAGTTTCTGGCATTCCTCTTGAAGAATTTAACTGGGCTTTCAATGCCTCTCAGGGGATAAATTTGGGATTTGACTAACCTCAGCCAAGCCCAGCATAGATGGCACCCCCTCAGTCCCCTTTGCAGAACCCCACATCAGAATCCATGCAAGAACATCATGTGGATGTCCTCTCCAGGTGGTTGACACTTCTGGGTGCCTTACAGAATTGAGTTGAGTGAGCCAACTTCTATTAACCATCATGTCAGTGTCTGATCTCCTTAACCTGAGTTGGGAAGTAACCTTCTTTCCTGGACTGTATGGAATCATCAACTGACTTAATGGGCCATATTCACATAATTCAGGGGACCCAGCTGGTCTTTGGAGTTCTCCTGCACATGTGCGTGTTTTTGTACATGCACATGAGAGTACTGGTGCGCAGTGTGCACATGCAAAGATGGTGTGCGTGTGTGTGCATTGCGTGCACAAAAACATGTGCATGTGCAAATGGTGTGATTGCGCACACAGCACATGGTGGGCACATGCGCAAAAGCTGTGCACATGCGCAGATGCTGCAGTTGCGTCCACAGTGCATGGGGGAGGAGCCGCACGTTAACACGGATGGCACATGCGCACTCAAAGTGCACGAAGCACGGACCTGTTCGGCACTCAGTGAGTAAAAGATTCGCCACCACTATTCTAGAGTATTCAGGTTATCTTCGAGACCTCCTTCTACCACATAGCTCCCAGCGACCGGTAAGATCCCACAGAGTTGGTCTCCTCCGGGTCCCGTCAGCTAAACAATGCCGGCTGGTGGGCCCGCGGGGGGAGGCCCTTCTCTGTGGCTGCCCCAGCTCTCTGGAACCAGTTACCTCCTGAGGTCCGGACCATCCCCTCCCTATTGGCCTTTCGAAAAGCGGTGAAGACCTGGCTTTTCCGGCAGGCCTGGGGCCGTTGATCTCGCTCTTGCGATCCGGCGAGATCCAGCCATGAATGGTGTGAATGAGTTTTTAATGTTTTTAATGTTTTTAATTTTTAAATGTTTTTTATTAGGATTTTAAATGTATTGTGAGCCGCGCTGAGTCTTTGGAGAGGGGCGGCATATAAATTGAATTAAATTGAAATTTAATTTCAATTTTAAGAAGAGCCTTGATAGTACAGTGGTTTAGTGCACCCTGTTATTAACACAGCTGCCTGCAATTTCTGCTGGTTCGAATCTCGCCAAGGCTCAAGGTTGACTCAGCCTTCCATCCTTTCTAAGGTAGGTGAAATGAGGACCCAGTTTGTGGGGGCAATAAGCTGACTTTGTATAAAATATACAAAAGAATGAAGGCTATTGCTTAACGCATTGTAAGCCGCCCTGAGTCTCCCGAGAAGGGCGGCATATAAATCGAATTTAAAAAAAAAATTGAAATTGAATTCAGAGTCTGTTGTAAGTTAGAATGGATGCTGTCAAAAGTCAAGGACTCCCTGTGTAGGAACTGGAACACGGAAAGAGAAAATAGAGATAGAGAAGTTAAGAATCTAAACAGTTACAGGTTTACAGCAATAAGAAGATAATAGAATAAGGTTAGGAGTTTTAATGTTGGGCAATAAAACAGTTTTGCGTTGTGTACCATATTAGGAAAATCCTTAACAACAGCATTTCACCTGTTCAACACAGTTTTTGCAGAAACAGGCAAGAACCCCAGAAGGATGTGTGTATATATATTTGTAAAAAAGAGACAGAGAAATCTAACGTATCAACATTTCTGTTTTGCAGAAAAATGCCCCAGAAAGATTTTTTCCCCCCTTCATCTGCCACAATCTCTTTGATGTCTGTTGACATCAAAGGGAACCTGGCAACATCCTCAACGGCGTCTCTCCCACGGTGCAAAATGAAGTCTGACCCACTTTCTACCCCTTTCCTCCTCCTCGTCTTTGATTCCCCTAAAGAACGGATGGCTTTTCCTGCCATCTTACAGGTTTTTGTGGGAGCTTTCTTAAAAGGAAGGCCAAAGGCCACCTTAGTATTGTTTCTCCCTTACAGACTCACGGGGTGCCCTGCTCCATCACTGTGACAACCAGACGACATGCAAAGCAAAGAAGGTTTGGGCTGGTTTTCCTTGGAAATCAGCTCTTAAACAGACTCACAATTTGTGTGTGTGTGTGTGTGTGTGTGTGTTTGTGTGTGTGTGTGTGTAAGAAGCCAAGCTCCCTGTCAAATGGAAAGTCAGGCCTTTTTTTTTATTTTTTTCCCCCTTCCTGCATTTGACTGAAATCTGGGTTATTCAACCTCCTGAAGGAGAATCAAGCTGTGAATTCTTTTACTGAAAGGTAGAGATCGCTCATTATCAAAACACACCCCTCTCTGTTTGGAGGTCATTGGGAGAAAGATGATGAAATTGCACATCGGAGCCAAGGGTGGGTTCTAAAATTTTTTACTACCGGTTCTGTGGGTGTGGCTTATTTTGTGGGCGTGGTTTGATGATCATGTGACAATTCTTTAGGATTTAGCAGAGGTACTGGTCTACCAGGCTTTTAACTGCTTGCAGAGCTGTACCGGTCTACTCATTTGTTTTTGGAGGCACTGGTCTACCCATTTGGTTTTGGAGGCACCAGTCTACCCATTTGTTTTTGGAAGCACCGGTCTACCCATTTGTTTTTGGAGGCTCCGGTCTACCCATTTGGTTTGGAGGCACCGGTCTACCCATTTGTTTTTGGAGGCACCGGTCTACCCATTTGTTTTTGGAGGCACCGGTCTACCCATTTGTTTTTGGAGGCTCCGGTCTACCCATTTGGTTTGGAGGCACTGGTCTACCCATTTGTTTTTGGAGGCACCGGTCTACCCATTTGTTTTTGGAGGCACCGGTCTACCCATTTGTTTTTGGAGGCACTGGTCTACCCATTTGTTTTTGGAGGCACCGGTCTACCCATTTGTTTTTGGAGGCACCGGTCTACCCATTTGTTTTTGGAGGCACCGGTCTACCCATTTGTTTTTGGAGGCACTGGTCTACCCATTTGTTTTTGGAGGCACCGGTCTACCCATTTGTTTTTGGAGGCACCGGTCTACCCATTTGTTTTTGGAGGCACTGGTCTACCCATTTGTTTTTGGAGGCACCGGTCTACCCATTTGTTTTTGGAGGCACCGGTCTACCCATTTGTTTTTGGAGGCACCGGTCTACCCATTTGGTTTTGGAGGCACCGGTCTACCCATTTGTTTTTGGAGGCACCGGTCTACCCATTTGGTTTTGGAGGCACCGGTCTACCCATTTGGTTTTGGAGGCACCGGTCTACTCATTTGTTTTTCGAGCGCATTGGTCTACCACAACACTGCCTTTTAACACTGATCAGCTATAGGGCGGCCCTTTGAAGCCCTGCGGCAAGAGTTTAAACAGTTTTTTAATTTCTAGCCGATCAGCTGGGACTTGGGAGGCAGCAAATAGATTGGGGTTGGGGCCAAATAAAAGGTAAGAATAATGTGGGGGCAGGCAGCTCCCGAACAAAGAGAACCAGTTCGGTGATGTCATATCATCACCGCTACCGTCTCAGCCAAACTGGGCCGAACTGGGAGGAACCCACCACTGGTCGGAGCCACAATAGGCAACAAGGTCCTCTCTCTGACTTGGCTTTGCGGAGTCATCAAATCTCCACAAAGATTAGAGCAGGGGCTCCCAAATCCCAGGACGCAGAGTGGTACTGACTGGTACAGCCTGTTGAAAACAAGTGTTTTGCCAGTTTCAGGTAGGACTTGGTCAGAGGTGGGATTCACTTGCCTTGCCTACCGGTTCGCAAATCTGAGCACATGCTCTACGCATGCACACAGCCTTCTGTTAATGCTCTTTGCTTGTGCATTACATCCGGGCAAGTGGGCGGAGCCACCTGCAGTCGTCTGAACCGGACAGAACCAGCTGAAACCCACCTCTGGGCTCAGTGAAAATAAAAACAGAGTCCAAGTGTTTGTCTCGATAAGCTTTATGCGTTTATTCAGCTGAATAAAGATGGGCCTCTCATGGCAAAACGGAACCCTGAACACAGTTTGACACTCATATTTATATGCTTCCTACATCGTCCACTTCTGTACCCAGAAACACTGGCACACCCCACCCAGACAAGTTGGCACACTCTAGATAAGATAAAGAAGTAAAAAAAAATAGTCATCCATCTCCCTTGGATGGCTTCCAAGGACATTGGGTGTCATCTCGGGGACATTGGCTTGATCCCACTGTTTCGGTTAAATGGAATTGATTTTAATTGGGTTGTTTTAAATTGTGGCCAAAAATATTTAATTATTTTTAAACTGTTTTTAAATTTTGTATGTTCTGTTTTTATTCTGGCTGTTCACCGCCCTGAGTCCCGCTGGAGAAGGGCGGTATACAAATTAAAACAAATGAATAAATAAATAAAATTGGGTGTTTCCTGAGCAACTTTCAATGATTTTGAAGGCCTCCAGAGGCAATGATGACATTGGCACATAACAGAATAACAGAGTTGGAAGGTACCTTGGAGGTCTTCTAATCCACCCCCCTGCCTAGGGAGGAAACCCTACACCGCTTCAGACAAATGGTTATCCAACATCTTCTTAAAAACTTCCAGTGTTGGAGCTTTCACAACTTCTGGAGGCAAATTTTTCCACTGATTAATTGTTCTGTCAGAAAATTTTTCCTTAGTTCCAGGTTGCTTCTCTCCTTAATTAGCTTCCACCCATTGCTTCTTGTCCTACCCTCAGGTGCTTTGGAGAATAGCTTGACTCCCTCTTCTTTGTGGCAGCCCCTGAGATATTGGAACACTGCGATCATGTCACCCCTGGTCCTTCTCTTCACGAGACTAGACACACCTAATTCCTGCAACCGTTCTTCATATGTTTTACCCTCCAGTCCCCTCATAATCTTTGTTGCTCTTCTCTGCACTCTTTCTAGAGTCTCCACATCTTTTTTACATGGTGGCGACCAAAACTGGATGCAGGATTCCAAGTGTGGCCTTACCAAGGTCTTATAAAGTGGTATTAACACTTCACGTGATCTTGATTCTATCCCTCTGTTTATGCAGCCTAGAACTGTGTTGACTTTTTTGGCAGCTGCTGCACACGGCTGGCTCATATTTAAATGGTCTTGAACAAATGGTTGTCCAAGAATAAAGCTTATAAAAATACAAATTACCAGCTATAACTAAAAGAAACAGTTGTGGTGTCCTTGGAAGTTCAAAGACCTTGTTGCTCGTAAAACTTTGCTATGCTCTGTTTTTAAAATGATTGGGATTCTGACATGGTCAAAATTGCCTTTGGAAAGATTTCTTACCTCTTAAGATTAAAAAAGTTAAAAAAAAAAAAAAGCTGGCCACGCCCACTCAGTCATATTACCCCCACCACCACCAAGCCACGCCCACAGAACCGGTAGTAACAAATTTTACATTTCACCACCGATATAAACCTCATTCTCCTGCAGCACTGATGATGTTACCTAATTTGGTAACATCTACAAGAAAACAACCAAGCTCAGAGAGCACCAAGGAACCCTCAGTTCAACCCAGAGTTTCAAATATCCTTTTCTATCAGAACCATCCAAACGGTGTGAAAAGCAATTCCTTTCTTCAATTATAATAATCTTGATCTGATCTTCCTTTGATCTCTAATCCTAGCTTTGATTCTATTCTTTTTTTTTTTTTTTTGACCTAATGGCTTAATTGGATGATGGCTTTTAGCTCCCTTTGAAGCAAGCATTTATAAATGACAGATTAAAACTGTTGAAAATTAATCTGATAACCATATTACCGGTAAGGCACCTTTGACAATAATTCCATAATCCTTCCTTGCTCCTAAGGTTTTATCCAGCTTTTAAAGATCGCAAAGTGTGACGCAGTGACCTCTTACTGGTTTTCTGATTACTAAGTGCTCATTGGATTCGATCGCTTAATCAAAAGAGAGTGTTATGAGGTGCGCTGATTTAGACTGTTTCCACTCTGGAGATTTTCTCTACTATTGATAATGTGCAGTACTTTATTTCTTCGTGAGAATTCAAATAACATCTGCGCGAGATGATTGTCTTCATGTATTTCGCCTCCTTACTTCCCATGCCTTTCTTCAAAGGATGATGATGATGATGATGATGATGATGATGATGATGATGATTATATAATATTTATATGCCGCCCTTCTCCCGAAGGACTCGGGGCGGCTCACAGCAATAAAAACAAGACAATAAATAATGCTAAAAATCCAATTTAAAATCCCCAAATTAAAACTATAGCTCCCAAACAGATCAAAAAATTTGCTGAAAAAGCCATGTCTTCAGGTCACTGCGGAAAGAGCGGAGGTCAGGGGCCGTCCGGAGCCCAGTGGGTAACTCGTTCCAGAGGGTCGGTGCAGCCACAGAGAATGCCCTCATCCTGGGCGCCACCAGCCGACATTGTCTGGCTGATGGCACCCGGAGGAGGGCAGTCCTATGTGAGTGCACTGGGCGGTGGGAGGCCGGTAGAAGGTGGTCTGCAAGTACCCTGGGCCCATGCCATGAAGGGCTTTATAGGTAAGCACCAGCACCTTGAAGCGGATCCGAAGGACCACCGGCAGCCAGTGCAGCTTGCGCAGGAGAGGTGTAACACAGGAGAAACGGGAAGCTCCCGTAACAACCCGCGCGGCCGCATTCTGGACCAGTTGGAGCCTCCGGGTGCAACCCAAGGGCAGCCCCATGTAGAGGGCATTGCAGTAGTCCAGATGAGAGATAACGAGAGCATGAGTGACTGTACGGAGGGCATCCCTATCTAGGAAAGGCCGCAACTGGTGCACCAGGCGAACCTGTGCAAAAGCCCCCCTGGTCACGGCCGCCAGATGGTCAACTGAGTGATAATTCCCCTCAGTCTGTCTTAACTTAACGGAATAACAGAACAATAGAATTGGAAGGGATCTTGGAGGTCTTCCAGTCCAACCTCCTGCTCAAGCTGAAAACCCTATACCAGTAATAGCTAACCTTTTTGCCATCGCGTGCCAAAAGCGGGGGGGAGTGTGAGGGGTCGCTTGTGTGCATGCCCATACCCATAATTCAATACACCTTGCTCCCCCTTGCATGCACGCATGACCCTCCCCGTGCTCCCCCCATTTATGGCACAGTGGACCCAGTAGGCCTGTTTTTCGCCCTCCCCAGGCTCCAGAGGCTTTCTTGGAGCCTGGGGAGCGTGAAAACAGCCTTCCCCACCCCCCAGAGGCCCTCCGGAGGCCAGAAACAGCCCGTTTTCTGACTTCCGGTGGGCCCAGAAGGCCCGAAAATCAGTTGGCCAGCATGCATGTGCATGCTGGAGTTGAGTTAGGGCAATGCTTGTGTGCCCACAGATATGACTCCACGTGCCACCTGTGGCCATAGGTTCGCCATCACGGCCTATACCATTTCAAACAAATGGTTGCCCAGTCTATTTTTGAAAACCTCCAGTGATGGAGCATCCACTACTTCAGTCAATCAGAATAGAGCTGGAAGGGTCCTCGGAGATCTTCTAATCCATCCCCTTGCTCAAGCAGTATACCGTATGATAAACATGTGATTGTCCAGTCTTTTCTTAAACACATCCAATGTTGGAACACCCACATCTTCCGAAAGGAAGCTGTTCCATTGGTTAATTGTGCTCCCTGTTAGCTAGTTTCTCCTTAATTCCAGGTTGCTTCTCTCCTTGATTAGCTTCCATCCCTTGTTTCTTGTCTTGCCTTCAGGTGCTTTGGTAAATAAGTTGATCCCTTCCTCTTTGTGGCAGCCTCTCAAATACTGGAATACTTCTATCACGTCACCCCTAGTCCTTCTTTTCACTAGACTAGGTAAAGGTAAAGGTTCCCCTCGCACATATGTGCTAATCATTCCCGGCTCATCTCCATTTCTAAGCTGAAGAGCCATCACTGTCTGATGACAATTCCGTGGTCATGTGGCTGGCATGACTAAATGCTCCTGGAACGCTGTTACCTTCCCACCAAGGTGGTCCTTCTTTTTTTACTGGCATTTTTACATGCTTTCGAACTGCTAGGTTGGCGGAAGCTGGGGCAAGTAACGGGAGCTCACTCCGTTACGCGGTGCTAGGGATTCGAACCGCCCAACTGCCAACCTTTCTGATCAACAAGCTCAGCGTCTTAGCCGCTGAGCCATCGCATCCCCTTCTCATTAGACTAGGCATACCCAGTTCCTGCAGCTGTTCTTCATATGTTTTAGTCTCCAGGACTTTAATCATCTTACTTGCTCTCCTTTGCACTTTGTCCAACGTTTCAACATCTTTTTTTTTTTGTCATGGGGTGACCAAAACTGGATGCAGTATTACTTTGGGAAATAAGCTACTCCACTGATTAATTCTTTTCAATCTCAGGAAATTTCTCTTTAGTTCTAGATTGGATCTCTCCTTGGTAAGCTTTCATCCATTACTTTATGTCCTGACCTCTGGTACTTTGGAGAATAAGTCTAGGCCCTCTTCTCTGTGATAGACCCTCAAATATTGGAAGGCTGCTATCATGTTGTTCCTAATCCTTCTCTTCAATAGACTAGACCAGGGATCAGCAACCCGCGGCTCTGGAGCCACATGTGGCTCTTTCATCCCTCTGCTGCGGCTCCCTGTCGCCAGTTGGCTCCACAATTGATAGGACTTTCGGTTAGGACAGGTAGAGGAAAAAGGATGCCATGCTAGGAGGAGACTCTATGGTGGTGGAACCAGACTTCCAGTCGGCATAGGAAAAAGGATGTCGTGCTAGGAGGAGACTCTATGGTGGTGGAACTGGGCTTCCGGTCGGCAGAGGAAAAAGGATACTGTGCTAGGAGGAGACTCTATGGTGGTGGAACTGGGCTTCCGGTAGGCAGAGGAAAAAGGATGCCACCCTAGGAGGACTTCCAGTCGCCTCTAGAATTGTATGGCGACCTTCCGATTAGGACCTTTGTGGCTCTTTGAGTGTTTAAGTTTGCCGACCCCTGAACTAGACATACATAACTCCACCATGGTTATCATACGGTTCAACTTGTTGGTCTTCACTGCATAGTTTCCAGGGTCTCAAGATTTTTATTGTCTCCTGGTGACCAGAAGTGGACTTCTTAATGCAACAGGATTTTCTTCTTTGGAAACCCACCCAGGAGTTTGCTGCAGATCTCAGAAAAAGATTGGCCTTTTTCTGAGACCCAAATCCCATTTTTTTCCCCCTCCGTCTCCAAATATCAAGGATTTATCACAAATCATTCTTTACATCCAGCAAGCTTTATCGAATGTTCAAAGTCTTTTTTTTTTTCTTTCCTGACCTTTTGGGATTTTGCAAACTTTGGTGGCTGTTGTGTGTGCAGCCTCATTGCCCTTAAAAAAAAAATCTATAATAAATGCCTGCCAGATATTGCTGTAACAAGATAACATATTACCCCTAGTACCGGGATCAATCAAACCCAAGTAGCCGGGATTCAATACATCTTGTCTAACGGATGTGAAATTTACAGAATAAATTAAGGAGAACTTTGCAGAACCCTGGAAACATAAATTAGATACACTAACTGTTAGGACTTCATGAACTGGATAAAGCTTCGGAGAGAATGCAAGAAGCTGGCTGGTGTTTAAGAATGGAGAGACAGATAGAGGGATAAAGCATTGTCCACATGGGGAAATATACCCATAATTTGTCTTCAAAGAGGACAGAATGCGCGCAGTTTATGGAAATAATTTCAAAGGAAGCTTAGGGATTTAGCACAGTATAAGAAGATGTTGTGTATTTTTCAGCCAATATGTAGAAAGCCTCGGAGAGCATTCATTTATTCCCATCCGGAGGGTAATGTAGTCTGAGAAAATGCAGTACGGACAACACCTCTGTTGCTTCAGGCCACCTGAAAATATTTCACAGACCGTACGAGGGGGATAGGATTTCTAGCTAGAAATAAATCATTGTTAGAAATTCTCAAGTAGGGTGGACGTACGCCAAGAAACGTGGGCTTCCATATATAGGCAGATATTTGATCTGTGTTTCATAAAACTTAATTCCCCCCTAATTGGATTGGGATGGAAGGACAGTTGTGACACACCGTCGCCATTCTTGTCCTCTACATGCTCAGCCGATGATATGCATCATTTGATTGATTTATTAGGTGCCATCAAGTCAGTGTCTGCCAATTAGTAACATAGATAAATAGTGGAGCATATGATTTGTTAGTAGCATCGATAGCTCTTCTGGATGGTCCTTGGTGCTTTCTCACGTTGGTAGCTTTCTTGCAGAAGTTTCATTACCCAACTAGGTAACATGGTTAGTGCTAGAAGGGAGGCGGATTGGAGGAAGGGGAGGAGATGGTCTTTGGTGCTTTCTCACCTTGGTAGCTTTCTTGCAGATGTTTCATTACTCAACCAGGTAATGTTATCAGTGCTAGAAAGGAGTGGAGTTTGTGGAGAGGAGGAGGAGGAGGACTATGGGATTCTTGGTGCTCTCTGAGCTTGATTGCTTTCTTGTAGATATTTCATTACTCAACTAGGTAACATCATTAGTGCTAGAAAGGAGTGGGGTTTGTGGAGAGGAGGAGGAGGAGGAGGAGGAGGAGGAGGAGGAGGAGGAGGAGGAGGAGGAGGAGGAGGAGGAGGACAACTATGGGATCCTTGGTGCTCTCTGAGCTTGGTTGTTTTCTTGTAGATATTTCATTACTCAACTAGGTAACATCATTAGTGCTAGAAAGGAGTGGGGTTTGTGGAGAGGAGGAGGAGGAGGAGGAGGAGGAGGAGGAGGAGGAGAAGGACGTCAACTATGGGATCCTTGGTGCTCTCTGAGCTTGGTTGTTTTCTTGTAGATGTTTCATTACTCAACTAGCTAACACCATCAGTGCTAGAAGGAAGTGGGTTTGTGGAGAGGAGGAGGAGGAGGAGGAGGAGGAGGAGGAGGAGGAGGAGGAGATGATCCTTGGTGCTTTCTGAGCTTGGTTGCTTTCTTCAAATGTTTCATTACACAACTAGGTCACATCATCAGTGCTAGAAGGGAGTGGAGTTTGCTCTCTGTTTATATACTACTGACTTTCCCCATCCATGTTGGTGGGAGTATTCTTGGTGGTCCCTGGATTATTGCTGTTTACTGTTAGCTTGTTTATCTGTGTTGGTAGTTCCTTGATTGGGATACTGTTTACTGAATATTGGTCTGGCATTAATGTTCCTGGGTCCTGCCAGTCATAACTCTTTAACCCTTGGGATCCACAACACATCAACTAGGACACAGAGATGAGCTCCACCTCCTAGAGTTGAACAAATTGGACAGGGAAACCTTTGCCTTATCTTAAAATCATTCCACAAGATGTGTTACTTGGACTAATGACAGTTTGGAATTATCTTGGGGGAAAAAAATAAAGCCTTTTTCTAAATGATCTCAAGGACAAAAGGAGATGAAATGTTGTATCTTTCCTCTCTTTAACAGTTTGCAGACTTTATGAATTCCTGGGTTTTTATGTTTCCATTAAACAACCTGCCCCACTCTCCACCCTACGATTTGGCCTATTGATGCTACTACATAAAAATCATGTGCTTGAAAAATTGCTGGATAGAATATGTTCAGAACAAATATCAAACTAGAAAGTATCAAATAGCTTTTATTTGAAAATAATGTATTAGAAATATTTTAATGCAAAGGGATAAAGAGGAAAAACTTTATAGGGGGAGGGACGGGTTCAGGCTTATATATTAGTGTCATTAGTTATGAGTAAGTAATAGGGAAGTCTGGGGGGGGAGGGTTAGGGAGGGTTAGGGAGGATGGGAAGTTTGGGGCGGGAGGTGGGGGGTGAAAAAGGGGGTGAAAATGTAATTGTAAAACTTTTGCAATAAAAAAAAAAAAAGAAAAATTGCTGGAAAATGTCTCTTTTTCCCTCCCCCGGAGAAATGGATGAAAAGGATCCACCCACCTGCGAAAAGGTGGCGGAGAACTTCAAAGAGCTATTTGCACCCCAATCAGGAAGAAAACAGATTCCTTTGCCTTTGAACTTTTATCTATTTAATTTTTTATTTTTTAAAAAATTAAAAAAAAACCTGGTAAATAAATCAAAACTCAGTTATCCTTTGAAGAGTTGCTTGGGGCTGAATTTTGTAAGGTAGTTTGCTTTTCTTTATATATAAAGAAAACCAAACTACCTTACAAAACCACCAGATCACGTGTGCAAGGAACAATTCTCTGCAAAAATGCATATATTCATGTATCTAATGCAACAAAAGTCAGTTATATAATGGAAAATAATTTGCACAAAGAAGTACTTTGGAAGTAATTGCAATGCCGATTTGGAGAAATGTGCACTGAAATGCAAATTATATACATATGTACGTGAATTTCTTAAAAAGAAAAATATACTCAAATGTGGGGAATGAGATGGCCTGAATTTGCGAGTGGACCAATGAGAACAAGGCTGGTTTAAGATGATGGAATATATTGTTTTATATTCTGACCAATAAAGAAATAAAATGGATTACTTTTTCATATCCCAAAGAATAAACTGGAAGGAAAATTGTCCTGTCAGTAAAATAATTTGCAAAGAAAGGGAAAAAGAAAGGGGGGAGAAATACATGATTGTATATAATTGTATTGATAGTGTACGTTGCCCATTTCCCCGTAGATTAAAATTATTGAAGTTAAATTAATATAGGTGTGTCTTTCAGGACAAAATCTTTTAAAGAAAAAGTTTGTTTATTAAATTTGTTTGCTTCCATCGTATCACGAGATGACTCTGGGTGATTTGCAATGTTAAAAAGAATAAAACAATACAAAAAGATCTACACAAAAAGAATGGAATGGAATGGAATGGAATGGAATAGAATAGAATAGAATAGAATAGAATAGAATAGAATAGAATAGAATAGAATAGAACAGTATAACAGAGTTGGAAGGGACCTTGGAGGTCTTCTAGTCCAACCCCCTGCTTAGGCAGGAAACCCTACACAACTTTAGACAAATGGTACATCTTCTTAAAAATTTGGAGCATTCACAAGAGAAGTTGCTTCTCTCCTTGATTAGTTTCCACCCATTGCTTCTTGTCCTGCCCTCAGGTGCTTTGGAGAATAGCTTGACTCCCTCTTCTTTGGGGCAACCCCTGAGATATTGGAAGACTGCTATCATGTCTCCCCTAGTCCTTCTTTTCATTAAACTAGACATACCCAGTTCCTGCAACCGTTCTTCATATGTTTTAGCCTCCAGTCCCCTCATCATCTTTGTTGCTCTTCTCTGCACTCTTTCTAGAGTCTCAACATCTTTTTTTACATCCTGGAGACCAAAACTGAATGCCGTATTCCAAGTGTGGCCTTACCCAGGCATTATAAAGTGGAATGAACACTTCACGTGATCTTGATTCTATCCCTCTGTTTATGCAGCCTAGAACTGTGTTGGCTTTTTTGGCAGCTGCTGCACACTGCTGGCTCCTATTTAAATGGTCTTGAACAAATGGTTGTCCAAGAATAAAGTTTATAAAAATACAAATTACCAGCTATAACTAAAAGAAACAGTTGTGCTGTCCTTGGAAGTTCAAAGACCTTGTTGCTCGTAAAACTTTTCCATGCTCTGTTTTTAAAATGATTGGGATTGTGACATGGTCAAAATTGCCTTTGGAAAGATTTCTTACCTCTTAAGATTAATGGCAAACTTGAAGAACTGTACATCATATGGGAGGAACTTATCTTACTTCTAAGAAAATCACAACTGTCTCTCTCTCCTGCTGGACCAGGAAATCACAGGTGTGAACATTTTTTATTTTTGAAAAGAGATGTGTAAATGGGCATTAGTGTCATTGCTCGGAAAGGAAAATTGGATGGAAATATATATCTCAGATGAAATCGAACGTTCAGGAAACAGATTCAACTCGATAGCCAAGATTCAACTCTCTTACAACACTATTTCTCCAGCTGATATTTCATTCTTCCTGGGAAATATGGATCAAGAATAGAAGTGGGCAATCTACCAGTTCTGAGATATTTGTGGTCTCCAGCTTCTTTGGGGCTCCTGAGATTTGCATTAGAGATGAGAAGAAGAAATTTGAAGGGAAAGCTTTCAAAAGGCTTGAAGCAAATAATAATAAAAAAATATGGAGTAGCTTACAATGCCATCAAACTGTTGTGGCCCGCAGCAGATTCGGACAGTGAGGAGGTTGGGGAGGAACATGGGCCAGTCTTGGAGGCTGGGGAAGGCTCTGATGAGGGCTCTGCATCGGACGCAGAGAGGGGGCAGGTTTGCATGCTAGTTATCAGCTGCCTTTGGAGTCAGACATCAGTGAGGGAGAGGAACAGCTGGAGCCTGTTCCCAGTGTGCTCATGTGCAGAGTTGCCAGACGAAGGGAACAGCTAAGGAACAAGGGTCGACTTGGGAGTAAGGCCACAGGTGGACAATGAAGGGCCCCTCCCAGAGGGAATAAAAGAGGAGCGAAAAGGGAGGGGTGTTTGCAGGAGACAATTAGTTCATTCCTGCATTCTTGCCAAGCATTGCACATCTGAAAGATATTGGCTCAATGGTGAACTGTAAAATTTGTTACTACTGGTTCTGTGGGTGTGGCTTGGTGGTGGGGGGTAATATGACTAGGTGGGCATGGCCAACATTTTTTTTTAACTTTTAAAACCATTTTTTCTACAATCTCTTCAGCTGCAGAGGTTGTAAAAAAAATGCTTTTAAAAGCCTCTGATGATCCCAGCTGAGCTGCGCAATCATCAGAGGCTTTTTTTTTTTTTTTTTACTTTTAAAAGCATTTTTTCGGCCGAAGAGGTTGTAGAAAAAATGCTTTTAAAAGTAAAAAAAAAAAAGCCTCTGATGATCGCACGGCTCAGCTGGGCATGGGGGGGCGGCAGGGATGTTTGCTACCAGTTCTCCAAACCACCCGCCTCCATCGTTACCGGATCAGGCGATCAGGTCCGAATCGGGAGTATTTCACCCCTGGCCTGGCCACTCTCCAAGCCTGATTGGGAACTATCTTGAAAGACTGTGGGAGAGAAAAGACTTTGCTGGAGAGGAATTCACTGTAAATGAAATAAAAGGGGATTATTGGGACAAGGGCTCGGCTTCATGCTGCTGGGGAAGCCTAGGTCAGAACACAAAGATCCATATCTGCCTATCCCAGGTCATTGGGAAGAACTCGACAGGTGGATAAAATGCCAAATCCAGTCTGTCAGACTAAGCAACCAAGCATAATAATAAACCCATCCCCGAGACTTAACAATTGTCAGTAAGAAAGACAAAATGTCTGGATAGTGGATGTGGCAGTACCCGGAGACGGCAGTACAGAAGAGGAAAAAACTGGAGAAGATCACAAAGGGAAAAAAAAAAACATCACCCTGCAAGTAGAAGTAGAATGACAATGAAAAAAAAAGCGAAGGTAGTACTAATAGTAATAGTCACCTTGGATTCAATCCCAAAACATCTAGGGTTTCAGCAGGTTCTGACCAGTTCTGGAGAACCGGTAGTGGAAATTTTGAGTAGTTCAGAAAACTGGTAGTAAAAATTCTAACCGGCCCCGCCCCCATCTATTCTCTGCCTCCCAAGTCGCAGCTGTTCGGGAGGAAATAGGGATTTTGCAATACCCTTCCCCTGGAGTGGGGTGGGAATGGAGATTTTACAGTATCCTTCTCCTGCCACACCCACCAAGCCATGCCCACCAAGCCATGTCACGCCCACCAAGCCATGCCCACAGAACTGGTAGTAAAATTTTTTGAAACCCACCACTGATCTGGAGACCACTTGAACTCCATCAGCACTGACAATTTCACCATCAGTCAATTGCCAAAGGCAGCTTGACTCAGAACAGTTTACATCCTACGATGATCCACATCTGCCTATCCCAAGTCCTTGAGAAGACCTCAATAGGTGGATAAAAATGCCAGATCCAGTGTGAACATCTGGTTGATTATGCAATCAACTGTAAAGATACTTACCTTCCCAAGCCTTCCTTTGGTGTGCACTGCGCGCATGCAGCTCACGTTCAGTGTGTACTGTGTATGCGCACGCACAGCGGGCATTTGGTGCATGCGTGGCTAGTGAACTGGTAGTAAACCAGTTCAGATTTCACCACTGCTCCACATACTTCTTTCTTGGACAATCCCTAGTATTTATCAACTTTCTCAACAAAGTATTAGTACTGCTTTATAAAGCCTTGTTAAGACCTCACCTGGAATACTGCATCCAGCTTTGGTCACCACAATGTAAAAAAGATGTGGAGACTCTAGAAAGAGTGCAGAGAAGAGCAACAAAGATGATGAGGGAACTGGAGGCTAAAACATATGAAGAACAGTGGCTGGAACTGGGTATGTCTAGTTTAATGAAGAGAAGGACTAGGGGAGACATGATAGCAGTCTTCCAATATCTCAAGAGTTGCCACAAAGAAGAGGGAGTCAAGCTATTCTCCAAAGCACCTGGGGGTAGAACAAGAAGCAATGGGTGGAAACTAATCAAGGAGAGAAACAACTTAGAACTAAGGAGAAGTTTCCTAACAGTTAGAACCAATAATCAGTGGAACGACTTGCCTCCAGAAGTTGTAGGTACTCCAACACTGGAGGTTTTTAAGAAGAGATTGGACAATCATTTGTCTGAAATGGCAGGCAACCCCTGCTCGAGCAGGGGGTTGGGCTAGAAGACCTCCAAGGTCACTTCCACCTCTGTTATTCTGTTAATTTATAGGTTCCTAACTCTACATCTCCTCCTGCATCCAAAACAGAGGATTTGGAAATGATTTCACCCGATAATGATGACAGCATTATTATTGAAACCCTTGAAGGTGTCAACAGAGCAGAAAGTGACATTGTAGTTTTCCCGAGCACAAAAATCCTGTCCCTCTCAGCCTCCCCTTCAAACAGCTTCCCCAATTGTTGCAATTTAAAATTGTACATGAATTCTGTGCTTTTGGAAATCAGTGTTGTGACCCACCAGCTGCCAGTGGAGCTGGCAGCAGACTCGGACAATGAGGAGATTGGGGAGGAACTTGGGCCAGTGCTGGAGTCTGGGGAAGGCTCTGATGGATGCTCTGTGTCAGATGTAGAGATAGAGTCAGGGCCGTCCAAAATTTCCCAGCCACCGGAGAGGCAGCTGCCTTTGGAGGCTGAGATGAGTGAGGAGGAAGAACAGCTGGGGCCTGTTCCAGACACACCTATGCGCAGAGCAGTTAGGAGAGGTGAACAACGGAGGACAAGGAGTCGATTCAGGAAGCAAAGCACACGTGGATGCTGAAAGGCCCCTACCTGGCTGGGAAATAAATAAAAGGAAAGGGGAGTGGTTGTCGTAGGAGACAACCGTTCGTATTTCTGAAGATTTTGCTCATTGTGTTTCGTGTAACAAAGACTGCTTGCCAGAACTTAATTTGCAGCCTTTCAACTGGGAGGTCACTGTTATGTCCTTATAAGGGCATCCGCCCTGATTGGCTGCCAGCCATCGGGCGGGAGATTTGAATCCCTGTCTAGGGGCGGTGCGTCTGCCGGGAGCGAATATAAGGAGAGCTCCGGCAGCGCGCCAGCAGTCTTCTTTTACTTGTTACTATGTAAATAAAGTTGTTACATGTATCGAGCTGGTCACGTCTTCTGTTCCTGCGCCTGATCTAACACTGGCGACGAAGGACTAGAGAAGAGAACCTGAGAAAGACTCACGGCACGATCGCCCAAAGAGCTGAAGTCACTTCACCACAGCGACTTCCAGAATGGCTACCCCGCAAGCCCCGATGACCGCGCTGAACCCGTTCGACCCATCCCGGGAGAAGTGGAGGTCATACATGGTCCGATTCCGGCAGTTCCTGCGAGGCAATGGATACCAGAACCTCGATGATGAGAGGAAAAGAGCCCTCTTCCTGGCTCATTGCGGATCGGACGTCCTAGAGATGGCGATGGACCTCGTGGCACCTAGGGACATCGAGGAGATGTCCTGGAACGACCTGCAGGACGTCTTACAGGAGCACTATGCACCTACAGGCACCCCCATCGCAAACAGGTTCACCTTCCAGCAAAGAAACCAGCGGGAAGGTGAATCCATCAAAGAATTCGTGGCAGCGCTCCGCCAACTCGCTGCCAACTGTGAGTTCGACAATGTGGACAATGCCATCCGGGACCGCATTGTTTTTGGAATGCGAGATGTGGGGCTGCAAAAGAAATTCCTCAGCAGGAAGAGGATTCCGCTTAAAGATGTCCTCGACGAGGCAACAGCGGCGGAGACGTCCGAACAAGCAGCCGCTGCAATGGTAAAAGCAAGAGGGATCCATAAGATCCACAAGTCGGGCCCAACCTCATCAGACGAAGCAACCACTCAATCCGAGTCTGATGAGGAAATGGCCGTCCACAAGGTGTCCCGCCCTCCCAGGCGGGAAACACCACAGCATGGCGACCGTGGAGAGCGATGCGGCAGCTGCAGAGGCGACCACCCCAGAGCCACCTGCAGATGGAGGGACGCGACCTGCCGCCGATGCCTGAAGAGGGGCCACATCGCCGAGGCCTGCAGAGCCACAGACCCAGCCCCGGAGCCGCCCAGACCGCGATTCCGGGAAAATCGCAAAGATAACCAGAGAACATCCAAACGGTCCTCAAACCAGTCCCGGCGCGGGGAGGAGGAATATCCCCGAAACAGAACGGTGCACCAGACCACCACCATTGCTCACACAAGCGACGAGGGGACCACCAAGTTCCACGTGACGCTGCTAGCAGAGGGGTCTCCGTGCAAGATGGAGGTAGACTCCGGATCCGCCTTCTCCATCATGGACTGGCAGCACCTACAACAGCTGAAACCGGCATACAAAAGAACCCAGCTGAAAGCCCCGAAAGACAAACTTGTGGACTTTAACGGAAACCCCATTGAAATCCTAGGCAGAGCAACCATCCATGTGAAGTACAACGACTTCGATGGAAAGCTACCCATCACCATTGTGCAGCACAGCCGACCGAACCTGTTGGGCGTGGAGTGGTTCAAGCCTCTAGGACTTTCACTTCAGGGCATCCACGAGATCCGCAGGGACGAACTCGACTCCATCATCGAAGAGTTCAAAGAAGTCTTCGATGGTAAGCTGGGGAAATTTGTGGGGAGGCCAATCTCTTTTAATCTGGACAAGGGAATCACCCCAATCAGGCTCAAGCCCCGCCGAGTTCCATTTGCCCTGCGGCCTAAAGTAGATGAACAGCTGGATAAGCTGATCGCCCAGGGCGTACTGGAACCGATCGATCATGCCTCATGGGAGACCCCCATTGTGACCCCACTGAAGCATGATGGGTCTGTGCGCATCTGTGCTGACTACCGTTGTACCATCAACAAGGCGTTGGCACAGAGCGCATACCCAGTCCCAGTGGTGCAACACCTGCTGCATTCCCTGGGATCTGGATCAATTTTCGCGAAACTGGACCTGGCCCAGGCTTACCAGCAACTGCCAGTGGATGACAAAACGGCGGAGGCCCAAACGATTGTCACGCACAGAGGGGCATTTAAATGTAACCGCCTCCAATTTGGAGTCAGCGCTGCCCCTGGCATCTTCCAATCCATGATGGAACGCCTTCTCCAAGGCGTTCCAGGGGTGGTGCCTTACTTCGATGATGTGCTCATCTCCGGTGACTCGAGACCCCAACTCCTTGAAAGGCTCAGGCTTGTCCTGCAGCGGTTCAAGGACAAGGGTTTGAGGGTCAGGCAGGACAAGTGCATCATAGGAGTACAGGAAGTCGAGTTCCTGGGCTTCCTCATTGATAGCACAGGCATACACCCCACCAAATCAAAAGTGGAAGCAATCCATGAAGCTCCAAGCCCAAAAAACAAAACGGAGCTTCAGGCTTTCCTTGGGTTGCTCAACTTCTACGCCATTTTCTTAAAACAGAAAGCCACAGTTGCTGAGCCACTCCACCGCCTGCTGGGGAAATCGGCTTCCTGGAAGTGGGGCCAGGAAGAGGAAGCAGCATTCCGGGCCATCAAGGGACTATTGACGTCCAAAAGCGTCCTCATCCAATACAGCGAGACGCTCCCCATCAGACTGACCTGCGACGCGTCGCCCTACGGGGTGGGGGCAGTCCTCAGCCACGACCTGCCCAATGGCTCGGAAGCCCCAATCGCGTACTTCTCAAAGACAATGTCCGGCGCAGAACGGAACTATAGCCAGCTGGACAAAGAAGCCCTGGCCATCGTGGCTGGAGTGAAGCGCTTCCACGAATACCTCTACGGAAGACGTTTCACCATAGTCACAGACCACAAGCCTCTTCTGGGACTCCTCGCAGGCGACCAACCAACCCCGACCTTCATGTCCCCAAGAATGACGAGATGGGCCATCTTCCTAGCTGGCTACTCCTATAGGCTCGTGCACCAGCCAGGCACAGCCATAGGGAACGCTGACGCCCTCAGCAGATGCCCATCGAAGAAGCCGGTCGAGGACCCAGCCCCCACGCTCCACCTACTTCACATTGATGACGACGCCAGCTGCCCGGTGTCATCCGCAGATGTGGCCGTCCACACCCAAAAGGACCCCACACTCCGCCAAGTGAAGTCCTGGATCCTCAGAGGGTGGCCAGCGGAAAAGCCAGAGGAAAGGTTCAGCCCGTTCGCCAGGAAACAGGAGGAGCTGTCCACCATCAAAGGCTGTCTGCTATGGGGAGACAGGGTGCTGATTCCAAGCACTCTGCAACGGCGGACGCTAGAAACCTTACACAAGGGGCATCCGGGCATCGTCCGCATGAAGGCCCTGGCACGGAGTTATGTCTGGTGGCCCTCCATGGACAGAGACATTGAACAATGGGTCTCCAGATGTGACCCGTGCCAAGAGGTTCGCCCAGCGCCGCCGCAATCCGAAGTCGCGAAGTGGGAGACCCCCAGCAACCCCTGGTCGAGGATCCACATTGACTTCGCGGGTCCGATGCAAGGGCGACACCTCCTCATCGTGGTAGATGCCTTCTCCAAATGGCTCGAGGTGGTGCCCATGGCATCTACCACAACAGACGCGACGATCCGAGCCCTGCGCCGCCTGTTTGCCACACATGGTCTACCGGATGTGCTGGTCTCAGACAACGGCCCCCAGCTCACATCCCTGGCCATGGAGTCCTTCCTGGCAGGACTGGGCATCCGCCACGCCCTGTCCGCCCCCTACAGGCCGGCCGGAAACGGACAAGCCGAACGCATGGTCCGACTGACCAAAGAGGCCCTCACCAAGATGGGCCCGGGGGACTGGCAAGAGCGCATAGACAATTTCCTCCTCACACAGCACATCACGCCACACGCCACCACCCACAAGAGCCCGGCCGAACTGTTGATGGGCAGAAGGTTGAGGTCACCCTTGGACCGGCTGCACCCCCAATACAGCCCGGAAGTGACCGCAACCGCCAGCCGCCCGCTCCGCGCCTTCAGCAAAGGAGATTCAATCTTCGCGCTGAATTTCAGCGGCTCCCCTAAGTGGCTGAAGGGGAAAGTTGCCAGCACAACCGGGCCCAAATCCTACATCGTTGAGTTGGAAGATGGACAGTTCACGAGACGCCACATCGACCAACTCCGAAAAAGGTGGGGGGGGGCACATGAAAACCAGCCTGACGAGGGAGGCCTACAACACCCCGACGAGGTAGGCCTCCAACACCCCGGCGAGGTTGGCCTACCACACCCAGACCAGGTAGGCCTACAACACCCCGACGAGGTAGGCCTACAACACCCTGACGAGGTAGGCCTACCACACCCCTGTGAGGCAGAGCAGCACCACCCCGACAAGGTTGGCCCAGCCCACTACCAAATGCTGTCACACCGGCAGCCCAGCGAGGTAGACCGGGGCCAACCGCACGGGGGATGGCACCACCAACCCAGCCCGCAGGTAGACCGGGACCTGCCCAGAGGAGGAGCAGCGCACCCCACCAGTTACAGCAGCCTATGCCAGCCCAGCCAGGGAGACTGCAGTTCCAGGCGAGTAGACCGGGACCCAGCCAAGAGGGGCACCCCACGACCCACGGGCGAGGGTGGCACACGAATCACCGACGTGGGGGACCCCCGCCCATCACAGAAGACAGCCAACAAACGACACCCCGACCCGGATGACCCCAGGCACCACCCGACGGTAGACCAGGGACTAGGGGGAAGGGAGAGCCGACAACAACCCGGCCAGGTAGACCTGCACCACCCCGGCACGGGAGACCTCCGCCGCCCCGCAGAGGTAGTGCCGCAACAACAGCCCGACCAGGTCGACCACCACCGACCAGACGGGGTAGACCAACGCCAGCCCGACCAAGCAGACCAACGCCACCCCTGCGAGGTCGGACAACGCAACACGGGCCAGCACCACCCGCAGCCGGCGGGCCGGTCCAGAGGGCACCAAACAGAACCACCACCCACCCGGCACCAGGCCGAACCGCAACCGAACCGCAGCGCCCGGGAGACCAGGGAGGAGCAAACGATGGACTTACCGAGACTCAGACGCTCTTCCCGGGTCGGAACCGAGCCACCGAGACGAGGCAACGGATCCACAGGCCAGGAAGAAGACCATCAGAACCAGCCATCCAAGGTCTGCGGTCCGGCCGGAGGCGCTGGGGGTGACCCCGCTCACTCGACAGCCGAACCAAGCCCGGTTCCGGAGAGGGAGCCGGGAGACGACAGAGCCCCGTCCATCCAGGTCGGAGACGGAGAACAAGTGAGACTGCGCAGGTCAGCTAGGGTGCCGAGGCGTCCTACGTACCTGCGCGACTACGTGACTTTTGTGAACGAGATTGACAGTTCAGACTAAGGGGGGAGGAGTGTTATGTCCTTATAAGGGCATCCGCCCTGATTGGCTGCCACCCATCGGGCGGGAGATTTGAATCCCTGTCTAGGGGCGGTGCGTCTGCCGGGAGCGAATATAAGGAGAGCTCCGGCAGCGCGCCAGCAGTCTTCTTTTACTTGTTACTATGTAAATAAAGTTGTTACATGTATCGAGCTGGTCACGTCTTCTGTTCCTGCGCCTGATCTAACAGTCACGAATTGCAAGGAACTGATAAGGTCTTTTACTGCTGTTAACTCCTTGAAGGACTCTTGTCTGGACTTTTTGGTGGGTGAATGCCATTAATTCTCAAGAGGTAAATAAAGAGGGGGGTTTTGTGACAAGGAGTCTGTTTCTTGTGTCTGCTAAGGCTGAGTCAGAACAGTGACCCCCCTTTCTCTTAGTTGACTATTTGGTCAAGTGGCCAGCATGAGGACTTCAGTTTGAGTGCTTCTGAAGGCCATCGGTTGACTTCCTTGTGCAGCTTTTTGGCTACTGTAAGAACAGATTGCTGGATTAGATGGGACAGGGTCCACTCCAACAGGACCAGGGGTGAAATGCTCCCGGTTCGGACTGGCTCGAGCGAGTAGGTAGCGATGGTGGCGGGCAGTTCAGAGAACTGGTAGCAAAAATCCCTGCCCCTGCTCCCCATGCCCAGCTGAGCCCATGCATCAGCAAGCAACTGAATCTCCCTGCCTGCAATTGAGCTCATCGGTGAGCAGCTCTTTCTGCCTGCCTGCCTTCCTGCCTAGACTTGTGGACTTCAACTCCCAGCAAAGCTAGCTGAGGAATTCTGGGAGTTGAAGTCCACAAGTCTTAAAGTTGCCAAGGTTGGAGACCCCTCTTCTATTGGGTAAGTTTTTTCCCCCTTTGGGAGCTTTTAAAAAAAAATAGTTAATTGGGGTTTTTTTTTAGTTGTTCTTTTTTTATACCTAGCCATTTAAAGTTTAGGAAGTTTTAAATTTAGCTGCTTTTATATAAAAATAAAAACAAATTAAAATAAAATAATATTTGTGCAGCTTTCTGAGATTTAGTGTGTTTCTGTAGTGTTTCACTCTAACTACACAAACACACAAAATCTCACAAAGCTGTATATGGAATTTTGTGTGTGTAAAGTGTGAAAGTTGGTTTTTTGGGCTTTTTGTGGCTGTGTGAGGTTCCTGCTTGTTGCAGGGGCCATTTTGGGTCTAGCACAGCTGCTTTTACATTGTGGGTGAGCCAGTTGTGTTGTGTTGTGTTGTGTTGTGTTGTGTGTGTGTAAAGTGTGAAAGTTGGTTTTTTGGGCTTTTTGTGGCTGTGTGAGGTTCCTGCTTGTTGCAGGGGCCATTTTGGGTCTAGCACAGCTGCTTTTACATTGTGGGTGAGCCAGTTGTGTTGTGTTGTGTTTTGTAGGTTAAAAAAGGGCAAAGAAGTGACATTGACTTGGCCACGCCCACCCAGTCACCTTACCACCAAGCCATGCCTACTAATTAAGCCACACCCACAGAACCGGTAGCAAAAAAAATTTAGATTTCACCCCTGAACAGGACACTACTTAGGTTCTTACTCTTATGGTCTGCAGGGGAGAAAAAAAGATATTTTCCTCACCTATCTTAGCTGCTTTTTAGATTAATATTTACTTTATGTGTTGTCTTAAAAAAAATGATTGCAGCAGCTGCAAACTGAACCAAAGCACATAGGTCATGTCATTTCTCTTTCACGGAGAAATCAATATCGGTGGTGAGATGCTCGTAGCAAAGAATTTAAAGTTTAGGTGTTGAGTTTTAATGCAGTGAAAGGCTGAGGGATTGAGCCAGCTTGGTCTAGTGGTTAAGGCACAAGACCAGAAACAAAGAGATTGTGAATTCTAGTACCACCTTAGACATGAAAGTTACCGGCTGGGTAACTTTGGACCAATCACCAGGGGACTGTGAGTTCTAGTTCTGATTTACCCGAGAAAACCAACTGGGTGACTTAGTCCTTCTTTCTCAGCCTAACTCATCTCACAGCGTTGTTATTATGGAGAAAATGGGAGGAGGAAGATGTGTTGAATAGTAAGTAAGTAAGCTTTTATTGCAGTCAAAGACCAAATTAAAATAGATATAGAAGGGGAGTATATTTTACAAATATTTATTTATTTATTTATTTATTTATTTATTTATTTATTTATTTATTTATTTATTTATTTATTTATTTATTTATTTATTGCGATTTATATGCCGCCTTTCTCCCTAGGGACTCAAGGCGGCTTACAAAATGACAACTTCAATACAAATCACAATACAATACCAAATTAAAATCAGTAACCCAATTAAAAAACAATTTAAAATTATACCAGTGTATAAATATAGATAGAAATATAGATAGATCATGTGACAGTACACCATTTACTGCCTTAGATACTCTCTGTACTAACAGAGTGTTGAATATATTTGCCACTTCGAATTATCTGTAAAATGGGAAACAAATCAATCACTCAAATAAAATAAATTTGCCCCAAACAGAACAGGATTATGTTTGTTAAGATTAATAGAAGAGGGTCCCTTCCTCTTCCCATCCCGCACATTCCCCCCTTCCTTACCTCAGAAGCACCATGGGATTTGTGATTCTCAATATAGGTCCTTTTTGACGGAGTCTTTTTTTTTTTTAAGCGAGATCTCCTTCGGATTGTAAAAGCTTTGCAAAACGGAGAATTTTCCACTCCCTCTTCTCTCTCTCTCTCTCTCTCTCTTTCTCTCTTTCCTTTTTTTAAACTCAATTAGTGACCGGATCCTGCCACGTATGTCTGTGTGACAAATTATTAACACAACGGTGTTTCGGTATGCATGAGAAAAGGGAGATGTTTGGGGTATTTATTTATTTTTTGGCTGCAATTTGGGGTTGGGGACATCAGTTTTCGCAGCACGAATATCTTGATTTTTGTGACACTGAAAATAAAAATGTGAAGGTTTTTTTTTTTAAACAACAACAACAAAAAGGCTGCCTCCCAACAACAAAGATTTGGCTATCTGGCGTGCAAGTTTGTTGGTGATTCTGCAAGAGGGAAGAGTTCAAAATGTTCTTTCTTCCGCGTAGCATGTTCCCCCTACTCTCTTTCATTTCCTCTAGGAAATCTATCAAAGATTCCTCTCTTTTATTAGTTTCTTAATTGTTCAATACCGTAGATGTCTGCTTGTTCATTTCAGTCTGAGTTTCTCACTTTTTACGGTTTGTTTTTCTTCAATTTTGTTAGCTGCCTTGATTGCTCACTGAAGTCTAGAAAGGTTGGGTATAAATCAAGCACACAGGGACACGTGTATATATAAAAATGCCTGTTTTGTAACCCATGCAAGAAATGTGGTGCTCAGGACAAACTATTGATCGTGAAGCGAAAGATTGCAGCTGGAATCTTTTTCGGCTCCCTCTGAAGTCCATTAAATAAAATGGAAGCAGTCCACAAAAGAGAGAGAGAATCAGCAAGGATCCATCTAAATGTTCCCATCAAACTTAGACGACATCTAACACCCAGGAGGGAAAAAAAAGGAAATTTCTCTTAAGTTCTAAATTGCTTCTCTCCTTGATTAGTTTCCACCCATTGCTTCTTGTTCTACCCTCAGGTGCTTTGGAGAATAGCTTGGCTCCCTCTTCTTTGGGGCAGCCCCTCAAATATTGGAACACTGCTATCATGTCTCCCCTAGTCCTTCTTTTCATCAGACTAGACATACCCAGTTCCTGCAACCATTCTTCATATGTTTTAGTCTCCAGTCCCCTAATCCTCTTTGTTGCTCTTCTCTGCACTCTTTCTAGAGTCTCCACATCTTTTTTATATCGTGGGCTTTTTTGGCAGCTGCAGCTGGCTCATATTTAAATGATTGTCCACTAGGATGCCAAGATCAGGGGTGAAATGCTCCCGGTTCGGACCGGATCGCCCGATCCGGTAGCGATGGAGGCGGGGGGTTCAGAGAACCGGTAGCAAAAATGCCTGCCCCCCCCCCCATGCCCAGCTGAGCCGCACAATCATCAGAGGCTTTTTTTTTTTTTTACTTTTAAAAGCATTTTTTCTACAACCTCTTCGGCCGAAAAAATGCTTTTAAAAGTAAAAAAAAAAATCTTCTGATGATCGCGCGGATCAGCTGGGATCGTCAAAGACTTTTAAAAGAAAAAAAGCCTCTGCTGATCAGGCAACTCAGCTTGGATCGTCAGAGGCATTTGAAAGAACCCCCCCCCTTTTTTCTTTTAAATGCCTCTGACGAGCCAAGCTGAGTTGCCTGATTGCCAGAGGTTTTTTTTCTTTTAAAAGCCTCTGACTATCCAAGCTGAGTTGCCTGATTGTCAGAGCCATTTGAAAGAAAAAAAGCCCCTTTTTTTCTTTTAAAAGCCTCTATCCAAGCTGAGTTGCCTGATCGTCAGAGGCATTTGAAAGAAAAATGCCTCTGACGATCCAAGCTGAGCTGCCTGATCATCAGAGGCATTTAAAAGAAAAATGCCTGTGATGATCCAAGCTGAGTTGCCTGATCATCAGAGGCATTTAAAAGAAAAATGCCTGTGATGATCCAAGCTGAGTTGCCTGATCATCAGAGGCATTTAAAAGAAAAATGCCTCTGACGATCCAAGCTGAGCTGCCTGATCGTCAGAGGCATTTAAAAGAAAAATGCCTCTGACGATCCAAGCTGAGCTGCCTGATCGTCAGAGGCATTTAAAAGAAAAATGCCTCTGACGATCCAAGCTGAGTTGCCTGATCGTCAGAGGCATTTAAAAGAAAAAAAGCCTCTGCCGATCAGGCAACTCAGCTGGGATCGTCAGAGCCTTTTGAAAGCCTTTTTTTACAACCTCTTCGCCAAAGAGCAAAGAGCAAGGTATTCGCAAGGTACCATATATTCTGTACCTGTGCATTTTGTTTTTCTTGCTTAAATGTAGAACCTTACTTTTTTTCAACCATTGAATTTCATTGGTGAAAAAAGTATGGTTCTACTTTTAGGCAAGAAAAACAAAATGCACAGGTACAGAATATATGGTTTGTTCACCAGTAGTACACGTTCAACACACCAAAAATTCTTTCTGACAATCCTGCATTGTTTTAACAAGCTGTTTTGCATTGTTTCATGCAAATATATATATATATATATATTTCCAGTATAACAACACACCCTTTCTAGCAGACGTCTGTGCTAGAATGTCTAATCTTTTGAAGCTTGTCTTTGTTATGCATGGCAGACTTTATTTTTTTTTTTTTTACAAAAATAAATAGCTGTATCGTTTGTTGTTCATTTTCTTTCCGGCTAATCCATTTAATTACATGTCTGAACAATAAAAACTCATTGTGTGAGCTGCAAAATGATCAGAATCATGATTTTTTTTTAAAAAAAAATTACCTTTATTGGATTTTCCTCTTTTCTTTTTGCTTGTAAATATGTATTATTTTTATCGATTTTTAAATCAGCAAAGCTATAGAAGATGAACCAGTACAGTAAAATCAAAACAGAGATATGTATTTAATCAAAGTGCATAGAAGGATCCTTATTTTTAAAAGTGCAGCTCCTTATCTGATGTAGTATCAGGAACATATCCAAAAAATGTCTATTGTTATGTTCAGGTTATACTGTCTTTCGAGAAAATATCTTTTTTTTTTCTCCTGGTTGCGGGTTAACTTTCTAACAAGATGGGCCTGGTGGCTCAGCAGACTGATAGCATTGTGATTAACACCAGCTGTCTGCAATTACTGTAAGTTCGAATCTCACCAGGCTCAAGGTTGACTCAGACTTCCATTCTTTCTAAGGTAGGTAAATTGAGGACCCAGTTTGTGGGGGCAATAAGCTGACTTTGTATAAATATACAAAAGTATGAAGGCTATTGCTTAACACATTGTAAGCCGCCCTGAGTCTCTGGAGAAGGGCGGCATATAAATCAAATTAAAAAAAAAAAATCACTGTAACAGCATTGCCAAAAAGGCATTAAGAGTTGTTAACCTAATTTTGCGAAGCTTCTTCTCCGGTAACATTGTATTGCTAACTAGGGCATACAAAACCTTTGCCAGACCAATTCTTGAATACAGCTCGTCTGCCTGGAACCCACACTGCATATTGGACATTAACACAATTGAGCGGGTCCAGAGCAGGGGTGGGTTCTACTTAACTTTACTACCGGTTCGCAACGGGGCCGCATGTGCGTGCGAGCACTCTTCTGCGCATGCGCAGAAGCGTTCTGATGACATCAGGGTCAGTGGGTGGAGCCTCCCTTCGGTTTTACTACCAGTTCTATAGAACCAGTCCGAACCGGGGGCAACTCACCACTGGTCCAGAGGTATTTCACGAGAAGAGTACTCCACTCCTCTACTCACAATAGAACTCCCTATGCCTCCAGCCTTGAAATTTTGGGCTTGGACAATCTGGAACTGTGCCACCTGCCATCCGATCTAAGCATAGTGCACAAAATTGTTTGCTACAACATCTTGCCTGTCAACGATTTCTTCAGCTTCAACCACAATAATACACAGGCAAACAATCGATACAAACTCAAGGTAAACTGCTTCAAACTCGACTGCAGAAAATACGACTTCAGCAACAGAGAGGTCAATGCCTGGAATGCCCTACCCGACTCCGTTGTTAGAGCCTCAAACCTTCACAGCTTCAACCTCAAGCTGTCTACCGTGGACCTCACCCCATTCCTAAGAGGTCCCTAAAGGGGGTATGCATAAGCTCACCAGCATGCCTACCCTCCCTTCTTACTGTCCCCATTTATCTGTATTTACTTCCTTTGTTCATGTTTATGTTCATACCTATACTTGTTATCTTGTACATGTTTGACAAACAAACGAAATTAAAAAAAAATAAAATAAAATATGGAGTCCTTCTTTGAAATGCTGTGCGTTTTAAAGGACACTCTCTTAAAAGGCCAGGCTAAGCCTTGCCTGTCATGAGAACATTAAATGTTTGATTTTAATTAAAATTTAGAAATTGAAAAAGAACAGTTGCAGAAATAGGGTATGTCCTGTTTAATGAAGAGAAGGACTAGGGGAGACATGATAGCAGTGTTCCAATATCTCAGGGGCTGCCACAAAGAAGAGGAAGTCAAGCTATTCTCCAAAGCACCTGATGATCTGTCCCCGTCCCCACACACACACACACAGCCAGTCGAGGGTTAAGGAAACACTTTGGAATGCACCCAGTTCTTATCTCCAACTTGGCAGCGATAGACACACCGTCTGCCAAGTTACTTTATTTTCACAAATAGACAGATAAGATACGAACGTTCAAGAAAGTCCAAACAGAAATAATATTCCTCCCAGCAGTTCCGGACGAGGCTTTAGTGACTCCAAGGTTTTGCTTTGTTCGTCACAAAAGATCCTTGACCACCACTCTCTATTATATAGTCTCTGGGGTGTGGTCTCTGGGGTGTGGTCCAGTGACTCAGTTCTAATCCCTAGCACGCCTCCCAAGCTGCTGCAAACGTTTATCACGCCTTCGGAGGCGTGCGTCCAGGAATGATGTGTCATTATCACTTTGACTCGAATCAGCTGTCTCCTCTCCCTCGGCCGGCACTTGAGACAATGCCAGAGGGGAGGGGCCTGGAGAGGGAGGCCTGGCTGACTCCTCTTCCTCATGCTCGGAGCTTTCTTCCTCCGATGGGACAGGCTCAGAGGGCGGGGCCACAACACTATCCCCCACCGCAGGGCCCTTCCCCCGGGTCTGACGGTCGGGATGGGGTCGGGACGGGAACTGTTCGTGGAAAGCCCGCACCAGGTCAGGGGCCTGAACGGCAGACGCGTCCACCCAGGTGAAATCCTCGGGCCCGTACCCCTTCCAGGCGATGAGGTATTGGAAGCGCCCCTTCAGCCAACGGGAGTCCCGGATACTGTCCACCTCGTACGTCGAGGCGTCATCCTCGTCGGCTGCGGCTGGGGGGGGCAGGCGTCGGCGGGGTGCGGAGATGGCTCGCGGGGGCCTCAGGGACCAGGAGGGACCGATGAAAAACAGGGTGGAGCCGCATGGAGCGGGGTAGAGTCAACCGGTAGGCCACCGGATTGATGACCGCCTCGATAGGGAAGGGACCGATAAAGCGTTGGGCCAGTTTCCGTACCGGCCGGTCCGTGGGGAGGTGTTTCGTGGACAACCACACCCGATCTCCTACTTCCAGCGGTGGCGTCGCCCGGCGGGCGCGATCGGCGAACCGTTTATAATCCTCTTTCGCCCGGATCAGCTGCCGCCGCACCAGTTGCTGCACCGCCTGCAGCTCTGAGAGGAAGTCCCGGGTCTCGGGAACAGGGGAGTCCATGATGGTCAACGGGAAAAGCCGTGGATGGTATCCGACGTTGGCATGGAACGGGGTCATCTGGGTGGAGGTGTGTTGGGAGTTATTAAAGGCGAACTCCGCCAGGGGAAGGTACTCGGCCCAGTTGTCCTGCTGCTGGTTGACAAAACAGCGGAGGTACTGCTCCAGTATGCCGATGACCTTCTCCGTGCCCCCGTCAATCTCCGGATGGTGCGACGACGACAGGCACACCTGCACCTCCAGTGCGGCCATCAGGCTTTTCCAGAAGCGGGCCGTGAACTGGGCCCCGCGGTCCGAAACCACCCGGTCCGGCAGGCCGTGGAGGCGGAAGATATGTTGCAGGAACAGGCGAGCCGTGGTGCGGGCCGAGGGCAGGCCGCGGCACGGGATGAAATGTGCCATCTTCGTGAGCGCATCCACCACCACGAGGACGGTCGTGTACGTAGCGGACAGGGGCAGGTCTGTCAGGAAGTCCATGGAGATGGCTCCCCACGGTCTCTCCGGTGTCGGCAGTGGCTGGAGGAGTCCAGGAGGGGGGCCGGACGCGGCTTTGGCCTGTCGGCACGTCACACAGGACGTCACGTAGGCGTGCACGTCGTGCCGTACCCGAGGCCACCAAAAAGTCCGTGTCACCAGGTTCAAAGTCTTAAAGAAGCCGAAGTGCCCCGCCGCGGGGTTGTCATGACACTGGTTCATGACGAGGGCTCGGAGCGGACTCGTGGGCACGTACAGCCGACCCCGATGTCTGAGCAAGCCCTCCTCCACAGTCCATGGGGACGCGGGGCCGACGTCCGCTCTCCGCTGCTGCGACCAGTCGTCCCGTCGCTGCGCTTCCAGCACCTGAGCCCGCAGGTCCACCGGTTCCTGGACCGCGGCCAAGGAGTCCGCTGGCAGCACCGTCCGGGGGGGAAGGGAGTCCTTGGGGCAAAAGTATTCCGGCTTACGGGATAGCGCGTCCGCCCTCTGGTTGATGTTGCTCGGAATGTAGGTGACGTGGAAGTTGAACCGGGCGAAAAACAACGACCACCGGATCTGCCGCTGGTTCAACTTCCGTGCCGTGGTGAGGTGCTCCAGGTTCCGATGGTCCGTCCGCACCTCCACCTGGTGTCGGGCCCCCTCGAGGTGATGTCGCCAAGCCTCAAACGCGGCCTTGATGGCCAGCAACTCCTTTTCCCAGATGGTGTAGTTGCGCTCGGAAGGGTTGAGTTTCCGGGAGTAGTATGCGCAGGGAAAAAGAGTGCCGCCATCCATCGGAGCCTGTAGCAGCACCGCCCCAATCGCCACGTTGGACGCATCTGTCTCCACCACGAACGGACGGTGTGGATTGGGGTGCCTCAGGACTGGCTCCGTGAGGAAGGCCTGCTTGAGGACCTCGAAGGCCTGCTGCTGTGGGGGCCCCCACTGGAACGGGACCTTCTTCCGAAGGAGCTGGGTCAACGGCAAGGTCAGGGTGGCGAAGCCCGGGATGAAGGTCCGATAGTAGTTGGCGAATCCCAACAGACGCTGGACATCCTTCACCCGACGCGGGGGTTCCCAACTGCGCAAGGCCTCCACCTTGTGCGGGTCCATCGCGATGCCCTCGGGGGTGATGATGTGCCCATGGAACTCTATGGAAGTCTGGAAGAAGTAGCATTTCTCCAACTTCGCATAGAGCTGGTGCTCCCGCAGGTGCTGCAGGACCTGGCGGACATGCTGGAGGTGACTTTCCGGGGTCCGGGAATAGATCAAAATGTCATCCAAGTAGATCACCACGAACCGATCCAGCATGTCCCGGAACACATCGTTCATCAAGTGCTGGAAGACCGCGGGGGCGTTGGTCAACCCGAACGGCATGACGGTATACTCGAAGTGTCCGTACCGCGTGCCGAACGCCGTCTTCCACTCGTCCCCCTCTCTCACGCGCACCAGGTTGTAAGCCCCTCGGAGATCGAGCTTAGTGAAGATCGAGGCCTCCCGCAACCTCTCCATCAGCTCCGGGATCAGTGGCAGGGGGTAGCGATTTCGCACTGTGATGGCATTCAAGCGCCGGTAGTCGCAACACAGGCGCAAGTCCCCCGTCTTCTTTTTAACGAAGAGGACCGGGGCCGAGAGCGGGGAGGTCGAAGGCCGGATGAACCCACGGGCCAGGTTCTTTTCCAGGAAGTCCCGCAAGGCGGCCAGCTCGGGCTCCGACATGGAGTACAGGCGTCCCGAAGGCAGGGGCGCGTTGGGCATTAGGTCCACCGCACAGTCGTAGGGTCGGTGCGGGGGCAAGCGGTCCGCCTCCTTCTCGCTGAACACGTCGGCGAAGGGCGTCAGCTCCGGAGGCAAGGAGACGTTTGGGGCAGAGACGTCCTGGCCGGCGCAGGTGTGGCGAAGGTGGTCGACACACTGCAGGCTCGGGAACGAGATGGCGTTTCTCGACCACGCCACCTGAGGGTCGTGCGCCCGAAGCCAGGCCATCCCCAGGACCAAGGGAAAGTGCAGATCCGCCGTTACGTAAAACTGGATCGCCTCCTCGTGGTTTCCAATGGCAAGGCGCAAGGGCTGGGTAGCGGTTTTGATGGGCCCCGCCACGAGTTCCCGCCCATCTATAGTTTCAACCCTCAATGGAGGGTCCACTGGAACCAAGGGGACTTTGTAATGGGCCACAAAGGCCTGGTCCATAAAGTTCGTGGTGGCCCCCGAGTCCACCAGCGCGTGCGCTTGGAGCCCCTCCGACCGGTTAGCCAACAACACCCGGGTGTTCAAAATCAGGTGCCGAGGGGGCTCACAGTCCACAGCCGCCGACTCCGGCGGGGCATGGTCACGTGCCTGACCCAGAGTTTCCCCTAGGCCAGGCCTGGCCCGTTTCCCGGCAGGTCACGCCGAGACTCCGGAACAGGCCTGAGCGGTCCACTCCGCTTCCGGGGACACGAGGCGGCAAAATGTCCCGCCTCGCCGCAATAGAGGCACAACCCCCCTTGACGTCTCCGCATCCGCTCCTGGGCCGTCAGTTGAGGTCTGGCTGCTCCGAGCTCCATAGGCTCCTCAGCCGTCGCCACAAAACGCTGTGCGGTTCGGAGCGCTGTCGGTGCGAAACGCGGGGGTGCCGACGCTGTCAATGGTTCCGGAAGAGCCCGACGGGGCCGTCGCCGTTGCAAGCGAGCGTCGATATGCAGGCATTGGGTCACCAGCGCGTCGAGGGTCAGTGGCGCCTCCACACGAACCAGCTCGTCCTGCATCTCATCGGAAAGGCCGTCCTGGAAGGCGTCCATCAGCGCCACCTCATTCCAAGCCGAATCCTGGCCTAGCAGTCGGAACTCTGCAATATAGTCCTGCAGGGGGCGCTTGCCTTGGCGGAGGTCCTTGATGCGCCTCGCTGCCGTCTGCACCCAGAGGGGGTCCTCAAACATGGTGCGCAGGTGTTGTAAAAAGCCCTGAAAGTCCAGGAGCAAGGGGCTATCTTGCAACAACAGGGGCGTGGCCCATCGGGCGGCAGTGCCCGAGAGGGAGCTGATAACAAATGCCACCCGAGCCCGGTCATCCGGAAAATCCTCCGGCCTCATTGCCATAAACAGTTGGCATTGTCCCAAGAAGGCCGGAAACATCTCCTGCTGCCCAGAAAACCTATCTGGCACGTTCACTGGGCATCTCAGGCAGGGAGGGGGAGGAGGTGGAGCTGCAGGAGCATTTCCCAAAGCAAGTTGGGCAGTTAGCTGTGCTACTTGCTGTTGCAGAAGCTGATTGGCCTGCAGTATCTGCTGTAACTGCTGCTGCAGCTGTTGGTCCATCGTGGGTTAACGATGGAGTATGGGGTGACGAACAAGATGATCTGTCCCCGTCCCCACACACACACACACAGCCAGTCGAGGGTTAAGGAAACACTTTGGAATGCACCCAGTTCTTATCTCCAACTTGGCAGCGATAGACACACTGTCTGCCAAGTTACTTTATTTTCACAAATAGACAGATAAGATACGAACGTTCAAGAAAGTCCAAACAGAAATAATATTCCTCCCAGCAGTTCCGGACGAGGCTTTAGTGACTCCAAGGTTTTGCTTTGTTCGTCACAAAAGATCCTTGACCACCACTCTCTATTATATAGTCTCTGGGGTGTGGTCTCTGGGGTGTGGTCCAGTGACTCAGTTCTAATCCCTAGCACGCCTCCCAAGCTGCTGCAAACGTTTATCACGCCTTCGGAGGCGTGCGTCCAGGAATGATGTGTCATTATCACTTTGACTCGAATCAGCTGTCTCCTCTCCCTCGGCCGGCACTTGAGACAATGCCAGAGGGGAGGGGCCTGGAGAGGGAGGCCTGGCTGACTCCTCTTCCTCATGCTCGGAGCTTTCTTCCTCCGATGGGACAGGCTCAGAGGGCGGGGCCACAACACCTGAGGGCAGGACAAGAAGCAATGGGTGGAAACTAATCAAGGAGAGAAGCAACCTAGAACTAAGGAGAAATGTCCAGACAATGAGAAGAATTAATCAGTAGAACGACTTGCCTCCAGAAGTTGTGGCTGCTCCATCGCTGGAGTCTTCCAAGAGGAGACTGGACAGCCATTTGTCTGGAATAGTATAAAGCCATGATGGCAAACCTATGGCACCAAACTCTCTGATGACATGCGAGCCGTCGTCCCAGTTCAGCTCCGCTGCGCATGTGCGCGTGCCTCCTGCTGGCCAGCCGGTCTTTGGGTCTCTGCGGCGCATGCGTGGGGTGGGGAGGCGTGCATGGGGGCCCATGCACATGCATAGGGGGAATATGTGGGGTATGTGTGCACATGCATGGGGTGGTGGGGTACATGCGCATTTCATTTTGGGGGTGCATCCGCACACGCTTTGGGCACTCGGTCCAGAAAGGGTTCGCCATCACTGGTATAGAGTCTTGTGTAATAATAATAATAATAATAATAATAATAATAATAATAATAATAATAATAATAATAATAATAATAATAATAATAATAATTGAAAAGAAAAAAGTATGGTTCATTGACATTGCAATACCTGGTGATGCACGGATTGAAGATAAGCAGCAAGAAAAAATCACAAAGTACCGGGACTTGCAAATTGAAGTTGAGCGACTGTGGAAAAAGAAATCGTGTGTTGTCCCGATTGTAATTGGAGCCCTTGGAGCAATACCCAAAGGGCTACCCCGCTATTTAGAAATTCTAAATTTGCCGGATTTGAACATTTTGACTCTACAAAAAACCACCTTACTCGGAACAGCTTACATCCTCCGACGATATCTTAACAGTTCCTAGGTCCTTGGTTAGGACTCGAGCTGCTGAGCTATTAACCAGCCTCAGAGGCTGTGAATCGCACTAAAGATTAGCCAATAATAATAATAATTTTATTTCTATACCACCCTTCTCCCGAAGGACTCAGGGTAGTGTACAGCCTATTAAAAACACAAAATATACAGACATCAATTAAAAATAGTTAAAAGTATTAAATAATTTCGGCCCAAATTAAAACCCAAAAATTTAAAACACCCAATTTAAAATCATTTACATTGATAGCCTGGTCTGGCAGAACAGCAGGTTCTTGAGGTCACAGCGAAATACACGGAGGTCGGAGATCTTGTGCAATTCCGGGGGCAGTTCATTCCACAGGGCAGGAGTTCCCACAGAGAAGGCCCTCCCCCTGGGTTTCGCCAGTCGACATACCTTGGCCGATGGCTCTGAGGAGCTCCTCTCTGTGGGAGTGGACTGGCCGGTGGGAGGCTACTGGTGGCAGAAGTCGGTCTCAAAGGTACCCGGGTCCTAAGCCATGGAGCACTTTAAAAGTGGTGACCAACACCTTGAATCACACCCGGAGGACCACTGGGAGCCAGTGCAGCTCACGCAGGAGAGGTGTCACGTGGGCACAACGAGTCGCGCCCATAACCACCCGCGTGGCCACATTCGCTCCCATAGAGAGGGGCTCCTCCGGGTGCCGTCAGCCAAACAATGCCGACTGGCGGCCCCCAGGGGGAGAGCCTTCTCTGTGGGGGCACCTACTATCTGGAACGAGCTCCCCCCAGAGATACAGAGGATCCCGGATCTGCGCACCTTCCGCCGCGCCTTAAAGACCTTATTATTTCACCAGGCCGGCCTGGCCTAATTTTCCCCCTCTTTTATAAAAGATTTTTAAAATTTTAAATATCTTTTAGTATTTATATATTCAATTTTAAATTGGTTTTAAAAGTTTGGGGTTTTAAATTTGTCAGGGCCAAAATTATTTAATTTGATTTTATTCTATTTTTTAAATTTTGTATTGCATGTGTTTTTATTGTTTGGCTGTGCACCGCCCTGAGTCCTTCGGGAGTAGGGCGGTATAGAAATCTAATAAATAAATAAATAAATAAATAAATTCTGGACCAGTTGGAGCCTCCGAGTGCTCTTCAAGGGTTAGGGTTAGGGTTAGGGTTAGGGTTAGGGTTAGGGTTAGGGTTAGGGTTAGGGTTAGGGTTAGGGTTGGGGGGGGTTGGATTAGAAGGCCTCCAAAATCCCTTCCAAATGTTATTCTCTATGTAGAGGGCTATCTCCATTCTACTTATGATTTCAAATGAAGGAAGTGGAGAAAAAGATGACTCTCCCTCTCTTGGTTATATGCTAACAAATTCCCCCCTTCCTAATTTGCTTTCTATAACTTTTTCCTTGAAGTTGCCACATAAACTTTGCTAATAAATACGTTACGAGCCGCTAGCGTCCCATAAGTCTGTGTAGAAATATGCTTAATCAGATTAGCCGTAAAGCTAATGTTTCCCCAGTCTTCGAGATCTCTCCAGATAGGGGTTCCCCCCCTCTTTGTTGCGTGCAAAGCAATATTATAAACAGAAAGAAAGAACAGGAAGAAGCTGAAAGAGAGAGAGAGAGAAAAAAAATCCTGGGGAGCTGAGTGTGTATCTTTGCCTTCCTTAAAAGCGTTTGGTGAACTACTCAAAGAAAGAGTCATTAAAGTATCCGTAAATGCCTGATGGCCAATGTAATCTCAGAGCCCCCGTTAAGGGTTTAGGGAGCCTGAAACGGTTATTTTGAATTGTATTTGAGACTAAGTGTTGCTCACCCATGAGGATGCTACATTTCTTGAATAGAAACATGGGATCAGCCAAACATGTCAGGACTGATATCATCCTGATTCTTTCTTTTTCTTTCTTTCTTTCTTTCTTTCTTTCTTTCTTTCTTTCTTTCTTTCTTTCTTTCTTTCTTTCTTTCTTCCTTCCTTCCTTCCTTCCTTCCTTCCTTCCTTCCTTCCTTCCTTCCTTCCTTTCTATCTTTATTTATTTCTTTTTCCTTCCTATCTCTCTCTCTATCTATCTATCTATCTATCTATCTATCTATCTATCTATCTATCTTTCCTTCCTTCTTTCCTTCCCTCCCTTCCTCCTTCCTTCCTTCCCTCTTTCCTTCTTCCCTTCCTTCCTTTCTTTTTCTTTCTTTCTTTCCTTCCTTCCTTACTAGCTATCATCTTTGCTTCCTTCCTTCTTTCCTTCCTTCTTTTTCTTTCCTTCCTATCTATCTATCTATCTATCTATCTATCTATCTATCTATCTATCTATCTATCTATCTATCTTTCCTTCCTTTTTTGTTTCTTTTTTTGTTTCTTTCTTTCTTTCTTTTTCTTTCTTCCTTCCTTCCTTTCTTTCCATGTTTCCTTCTTTCTTTTTCCTTCCTTCCTTCCTTTCTATCTTTATTTCTTTTTTCCTTCCTATATCTATCTATCTTTCCTTCTTTCTTTCTTTCCTTCCTTCCTTCTTTCTTTTCCTTTCCTTCCTGTCTGTCTATCTATCTATCTATCTCTATCTATTTATCTATCTATCTATCTATCTATCTATCTATCTATCTATCTATCATCTATCTATCTTTCCTTCCTTCTTTATTTCTTTGTTTCTTTGTTTCTTTTTTCTTTTTTCTTTCTTTTTTCCTTCCTTTCTTTCTATCTTTCCTTCTTTCTTTTTCCTTCCTTCCTTCCTTCCTTCCTTCCTTCCTTCCTTCCTTCCTTCCTTCTTTCTTTTCCTTTCCTTCCTTCCTTTCTATCTATCTATCTATCTATCTATCTATCTATCTATCTATCTATCTTTCCTTCCTTCTTTGTTTCTTTGTTTCTTTCTTTGTTTCTTTCCTTGTTTCTTTGTTTCTTTCTTTTTTCTTTCTTTCCTTCCTTCCTTCCTTCCTTCCTTCCTTCCTTCCTTCCTTCCTTCCTTCCTTCCTTCCTTTCCCCATTAATTTTCAACCTGATGAGCAAGAATTTGCATAGAGAATTCTTTCCAAAAAGAACTTCGGAGACATTCCCAGTTTGGTGTAGAGCTTAAAGCACTGGCCTAAAAACCAGGAGACAGTGAGTTCTAGTCCTGCCTTAGGCATGAAAGCCAGCTGGGTGTTTTGAGCCAATCACCAGGAGATGGTGAATTCTAGTCCTGCTTTAGGCATGAAATCCGACTGCGTGACTTTGGGGCAATTGCCAGCAGACAGTGAGTTCTAGTCCTTCTTTTCAGTTTCTGTAAAAAAAATTATATTCAACTATGAAATGGTAGCAAACACCTTCTGTATAATTAAGAACCACAAAAGAGCAGACTAACTGATGGAAAATGTCCTTTTCTTCTTACGGAGTTGATTGCCTTGTGGCTAATTAAACACGCTTTGTATTAAATAGTAGATATTGATTTCTTTCCTATCTTACACTTGCGTGGAGCTACTGGTTACCTGTTTTTCCATTCTCTCCCCCCCCCCCCATAGAATGGAAGCTTGTGTAAATGTTTCTCAACCTTACTGGGTGTCAGCAGAAGTAATTATAAAATTAGACCAGGAATGTTTACAGATTGATCCGTGTTTAGTTCCATGTATTACACAAAGGCAGAGATAATACTATAAATGAGCTCTAGAGGATTTGCAAATTGGCGCCCTGTAGACATTTCTATTCTCCCAAGGTGCTTAACCCGGTTATTGAATTAACCTATTTTCTCGGTTCAAATACACAGAATTGTAAAATAAGCCAACTAAGTTTACACAGCCCTGGAAGTCACAGAAAAGAGAAAACCCTCAGAGTTAACTCAAACCAAGCTTATTATGTGCAGATCATCTGCTAAACCTTTATCCAACCTGGCTGATTTGCTATGTCAGGGGTGAAATCCAATTTTTTTTCTCTACCGGTTCCCGTGGGTGTGGCGTGGTGGGGGTGGCAGGGGAAGGATATTGCAAAATCTCCATTCCCATCCCACTCCAGGGGAAGGATACTGCAAAATCCCCATTTCCTCCCCACCCCTGGGGCAAGGATATTGCAAAATCTCCATTCCCTCCCCACCCCTGGGGCAAGGATATTGCAAAATCTTCATTCCCTCCCCACCCCTGGGGCAAGGATATTGCAAACTCCCCATTCCCTCCCCACCCCTGGGGCAAGGATATTGCAAACTCCCCATTCCCTCCCCACTCCTGGGGGAAGGATATTGCAAACTCTCCATTCCCACCCCACTCTGGGGCCAGCCAGAGGTGGTATTTGCCAGTTCTCCAAACTACTCAAAATTTCCGCTACCGGTTCTCCAGAACCTGTTAGAACCTGCTGGATTTCACCCCTGATGTAAACCCGGATCATTTCATCCATTAATGGTTCAGTGTATAGCATGAACTCGGGAAATGGGTTCATTCAATTGCCGAAGCTATTCAGTTGTGTGACCCTTGAAGATTGAATAGAATATTTTAACTTTTTTTTTTTTTTTGCCATTTGTTCTAATTTATTCATTTAGTGTATGTATGGCATCTATTAGGGGACGTGGTGGCTCAGTGGCTAAGACGCTGAACTTGTTGATCAGAAAGGTTGGCAGTTGGGCAGTTCGAATCCCTAGCACCGCGTAACGGAGTGAGCTCCCGTTACTTGCCCCAGCTTCTGCCAACCTAGCAGTTCGAAAGTTTGTAAAAATGCAAGTAGAAAAATAGGGACCACTTTGGTGGGAAGGTAACAGTGTTCCGGTGCGCCTTTGGCATTGAGTCATGCCGGCCACATGACCACGGAATTGTCATCAGATGGAGCTGGTTCTTCAGCTTAGAAATGGAGATGAGCACCGCCCCCTAGAGTCAGGAATGACTAGCATGTATGTGCGAGGGGAACCTTTACCTTTATGGCACCTATAGAGGTCATGCAATCACTAATATGCAACACTAATGAAACTCATTACACATTACATCACTGGACTGTCACTTTTTTTTTTTTGTAATGTCACCACATTAAAAAAAAGATGTAATCTTAAAGTTATGTTACTTATGGTAGAGTTAAGGTGTTAAGGGGGGTTTGTTAGATTAATTGTTAATTGTAATACCTTGCATTTTGCTCTGGGAAGTGGGGAGGGGAGGGGGGACAGGGGTTGGTGGGGGCCGGTGGGTGGGAAAAGGGGTGGGGAAAATTGTTGTTTTTCTTTAAAAAACTTTTCAATAAAAAAAAGAGAAGATGTTGAGACTTTGGAAAAAGGGCAAAGAGCCTGGTGGCTCAGCAGACTGGTGGCTCAGCAGACTGGTGCCTGGTGGCTCAGCAGACTGATAGCATTGTGATTAACACCAGCTGTCTGCAATTACTGTAAGTTCGAATCTCACCAGGCTCAAGGTTGACTCAGCCTTCCATCCTTTCTAAGGTGGGTAAATTGAGGACCCGGTTTGTGGGGGCAATAAGCTGACTTTGTATAAATATACAAAAGAATTAAGGCCATTGCTTAGCGCATTGTAAGCCGCCCTGAGTCTCCGGAGAAGGGCGGCATATAAATCAATTTTTTTTTTAAAAAAAAAAAGAGCAACTAAGAGGATTAAGGGTCTGGAGAAAAAGACTGGACAGCCAACACTTAATTGAAATGGTATAGGCAGTGGTGGGATTCAGCCAGTTCGCACCACTTCGGGAGAACCGGTTGTTAACTTTCCGAGCAGTTTGGCCAACTGGTTGTTGCAGGGGTGAAATGTAAAATTTGTTACTACTGGTTCTGTGGGTGTGGCTTGGTGGGCGGGGTTTAATGTGACTGGGTGGGCGTGGCCAACTTTTTTTTTTTTTTAACTTTTCAAAGTGTTTTTTCTGCAAATGCAAAAAAAATGCTTTGAAAAGCCTCTGCCGATCAGGGAACACAGCTGGGATCGTCAAAGCCTTTTCAAAGCATTTTTTTAACCACCTCTTCCACTGAAGAGGTTGCAGAAAAAAATGCTTTGAAAAGTCTCTCTGCCCATCAGACAACTCAGCTGGGATCGTCAGAGAGACTTTTAAAGCATTTTTTTCTGCAACCTCTTCAGCGGAAGAGGTGGTTAAAAAAATACTTTGAAAAGGCTCTGACAATCCCAGTTGTGTTGCCTGATCGTCAGAGCCTTTTCAAAGCATTTTTTTAAACCACCTCTTCCCCGGAAGAGGTTGCAGAAAAAAAAATGCTTTGAAAAGCCTCTGACATCCCACCTGAGCCGCACGATCATCAGAGGCTTTTTTTTTTTTACTTTTAAAAGCATTTTATCGACGGAGAAAGTTGTAGAAAAAATGCTTTTAAAAGTAAAAAAAAAAAAGCCTCTGATGATTGTGCGGCGGCTCAGCTGGGCATGGTGGGGTGGGGGGGCAGCCAAGGATTTTTGCTACCGGTTCTCCGAACCACCCACCGCCATCGCTACCGGATCGGGCGATCCGGTCCGAACCGGGAGCATTTCACCCCTGGGTTGTTGGAAGAAATCATTAGGGCAGAGAACCGGTTGTTAAATTACTTGAATCCTACCACTGGGTATAGGGCAGTGTTTGGCAAACCTTTTGGGCACTGAGTGCCTAAACAGGAGCATGTGCGCGCACATGCGGGAGAGTGCCAAAAACCGGAAGAGCAGTTCCTCAGCATGCATGCACGCACCGAGAAGCTGAGCTTCTGGTTTCCGGACACACATATGCACGCTGTTCATCTGGTCTTCCAGTTTATGGCATGCATGCGCTTGCAAAGACCAGATGGCTGGCACGCATGTGCATTCTGGAACCCGGAAGAGCAACGGGCGACGGCTGGCGTGCCCGGAGAGATGGCTTTGTGTGCCACTTCCAGCATACATGCCGTAGATTCACCATCACTGGTATAGGTTCTCCTGCACGAGCAGGGGATTGCACTCGAAGACCTCCAAAGTCCCTTCCAATTCTATTCTGATTGAACCATTGGTTTTTTAAGAAGAGATTGGACAGCCATTTGTCTGAAATGGTATAGGGTCTCCTGCTTGAGCAGGGGGTTGGACTAGAAGGCCTCCAAGACCCCTTCCAAATCTTTATTCTGTTATTCTGAAGAAGCTTCTTCAGTTCTGTTCTTCTTCAATTCAGTTCCAGAACTAAAGAAGCTTCTTGAATGAGAAGTGAAACATTTTCAAGGGGGAAAAAAAACAACAACCAAGAAAGTCCAGTTGCCTTTTGGAAAAGCACCTTTGGGACAACCATGACTTGGATGATTGAGGGTCTCCATAGACAGTACTCACGGTTTTGCCTTCCTTGTTTGGACTACCTCAAAGAAGGACCAGGGGAGACATGATCGCAGACTTCCAATATCTCAGGGGCTGCCAGAAAGAGGAGGGAGTCAAGCTATTCTCCAAAGCACCCGAGGGCAGGATAAGAAGCAATGGATGGAAACTCATGAAGGAGAGAAGCAACCTGGAACTAAGGAGAAATTTCCTGACAGTGAGAACAATTAACCAGTAGAACAACTTGCCTCCAGAAGTTGTGAATGCTCCAACAATGGAAGTTTTAAAGAAGAGATTGGACAATCATTTGGGTATGTCTAATTTAATGAAAAGAAGGACTAGGGGAGACATGATAGCAGTGTTCCAATATCTCAGGGGCTGCCAGAAAGAGGAGGGGGTCAAGCTATTCTCCAAAGCACCTGAGGGCAGGACAAGAAGCAACGGGTGGAAACTAATCAAGGAGAGAAGCAACTTAGAACTAAGGAGAAGTTTCCTGACAGTTAGAACAATTAATCAATGGAACAACTTGCCTTCAGAAGTTGTGAATGCTCCAACACTGGAAGTTTTTAAGAAGATGTTGGATAACCATTTGTCTGAAGTGGTGTAGGGTTTCCTGCCTGGGCAGGGGGTTGGACTAGAAGACCTCCAAGGTCCCTTCCAACTCGGTTATTCTATTCTATTCTAAAGCGTTGACCTGATGCTGGGTTTCTAGATTATCTAGATAGATAATCAGCACCTTGAAACTATCACGGGGAGCAAATGAGCATCCACCACAACACCAATTATATTACAACCTTCCTTTTCCAGCAAGCCGGGCTGGCCTAATTTTTTAAGTGTTTTTAAGTGTTTTGTTTATTGTTTTTAATTAATGGGGCCAAATTTATATATGTATATTTTAACTGTATTTTAATATTTGTACTTGATGTTTTTACTTGGCTGTTCACCGCCCTGAGTCCTCAGGGAGAAGGGCGGTATACAAATTCAAAATAAAATAAAAATAAAATAAAAATAAATATGTGCTCCCCTAAGAACTGAGGTCAGTGGTGGGCTGCTGTAGGTTCGGGCGAACTGGTAGTTCCGGTGATCAGTGAGGACAATTAACTAGTGGAACAACTTACCTTCAGAAGTTGTGGGTGCTCCATCACTGGAGGCTTTCAAGAAGAGACTGGACAGCCACTTGTCTGGATCTCCTGCTTGAACAGGGGGTTGGACTAGAAGACCTCCAAGGTCCCTTCCAACTCTGTTATTCTGTTATCTGCTACCTACAGGTATTTAGCCCTCCAGAAGCTGTTAGCACTTTTTATTGTTAAGTGTGATCGAAAAAGAACATTATTAAGCGACAGGTCTAGAGGGCAATGGTGTTATGTAATTTTAATTAAATGTAAATAGAAATGAAAATGGAGTCAAATTTAATTCTTGCTCCTTTAGGCGAAGGGCAGACCTGGGCCTGAAAAAAAAGTAACATAACTCAGATATTGCAAAGATTTTTACTTTTTTTTTAAATAACATTTGGCCTTGAACTGTAGTAAACAGAGGAAAGGCAAGGAACAAATGCCTATCTTTTCCCCACACCTCCCCCAGGAAGGGTTGAATTCTGAGATTTATAGGCCGGCTTTCTTTCATTCTGTGTGTATATATTATGGATTGCATATCTGTGAAACGATAGCGCTGTAATAAATGGGAGGTGTGATAAAAGGCCATATACCGTTTCACATGCCATTATGCCACTGTTAGAGAAGAGATAAATCCATAGTAATTGTTGCGTTTTATTGCCTCTCCTTCCCTCCCTACTGAGTTTCAGCCTAAATTGACACTCGGGGGTTTTCAATGGTGTGCGTGAAAAAAGGGGATGACAATTGCAAGGCAGATCTATAAAAAAAGGAAGAGGGCTTCAGTTGAAGATTTGCAAGGGGGCACCTTGATTTTCTCTTTTTTTGACCCTGCTGTTGTGGCTCCGTCCTCCGAGCCTATCTTATCGGAGGAAGAAGGCTCCGAACATGAAGGAGAGGAGACGGCCAGGCCTCCCTCTCCAGGACCCTCCTCTCTGGCAATGCCTCAGGTGTCTCCCGAAGGAGAAGAGATTGGCCAGGAGCCAGGTGTTTCCGAGCCATCAGATAGTGACGAAGAAACATTGTGGTTGGACCCACGCCAGCGTCGGAGAGACAAGCATACACAGCAGAAAAGGAGGCGTGCCAGAGATTAAGCTGAGTCACTGGACCACACCCCACAGGCTATAAAAGGGAGTGTGGTGGCCATTCGGACTCTGTGATGGACAAAGCTAATCTCTGGCGAGGCACTTTGCACCTTTGGACACAACGCCTATTTGCTGTGGATTTAATTACAAACTGGACTATTCAAACTGTGTGTATTTTTGTCTGTATTATCGGAGTAAAAGTTCTTGGCAGGTAGCCATGGAGTTGCTGCCAAGTTCCTTATCACTGACGTTGAGTGTTTGAAGAGTTTATTTAACCCTCGGCTGGCTGGTTGGGTGTGTGCATGGTACGGGGACAGAACACCTGCCTCCTTATGCTTTGAAGGTCTACCAAGGACAAGATACAAATTCGGGATCTTCTGAAATGCTATATGGTAATAATTGACCTGATCATTGAATGTACAGCTAGTTCTCCACGTACAACCACAATTGAGCCCAAAATTTCTGTTGCTAAGTGAGACGTTTGTTAAGCAAATTTTGACCCATTCTGCAACCTTCTTTGCTGCAGTTGTTAAGCGAATCCCTGCAGTTGTTCAGTTTGTAAGATGGTTGTTAAGTGAATCTGGCTTCCCCATTAACTTGGCTTGTCAGAAGGTCTTACAGATTAAGAGTTGGAAGGGACCTTGTAGGTCATCTAGTCCAACCCTCCGGCCAAGCAGGAGACCCTACAACATTTCTGACAAATGGCAGTCCAATCTCTTCTTGAAAGCCTCCAGTGATGAAGCTCCCACAACTGTTGGCTTGCCCTGTCAGTGTTGATGGGAGTGTTGTTTTTCTGTAGTTCCTTGATCGACATATTGTTTACTGCTTGATTGTTTGTCTGGTATTAATCTTGGTGTTGATCCCTGCTTATCTGAGTGTTGATTGCTGGCAGGGAGATGTTTTGGTCCTTCTGTTTCATTTTTTAGCTTTTTTAACGTATCTTGCGAATGATGTGTAAATGTTGTTTATCTCTATGTGCTTGTGGATGGCTGATTTGTCTGAGTGCCGGCCTTTCAAGAATAGAATAGAATAGAATAGAATAGAATAGAATAGAATAGAATAGAATAGAATAGAATAGAATAGAATAGAATAGAGGTGGCACAGTGGTTAGAGTGCAGTACTGCAAACTATTTCAGCTGACTGCTAGTTGCAGTTCAGCAGTTCAAATCTCCCCAGGCTCAAGGTTGACTCAGCCTTCCACCCTTCCGAGATGGGTAAAATGAGAACCCAGATTGTTGTGGGCAATATGCTGACTCTGTAAACCGGTTAGAGAGGGCTGTAAAAGCACTATGAAGCGGTATATAAATCTAAGTGCTAAAAAAAGTATAAATGGAATGGAATGGAATGGAATGGAATGGAATGGAATAGAATAGAATAGAATAGAATAGAATAGAATAGAATAGAATAGAATAGAATAGAATAGAATAGAATAGAATAGAATAGAATAGAAACTCTACTCTACTCTACTCTACTCTACTCTACTCTACTCTACTCTACTCTACTCTTAGTGCTAAATTTGTCAATGTGTTGTGCAATCCAGAAGCTTTCATCATCTGGCTGCTAGTTAGTGTTTGTGGATGTGCTATTTGGTCTATTTGTCCTACATAGTGGCTATTTTAGGCCTTCCACTATATGTTGTAAACAACTCATGGGTTTTTTCTTCCTGGGCTACTGGGTGTGTTTTAGTACCTTCAGGTGTTTTCGAGGGCTTCAGTTGAATTGTGTGTTATATTGATGCCACGTGGTTGTAATAATCTGTTGGTTGTTTCTGATAATGTTTTTGATACATGGCAGTTTTATCCTTGTCAAAGCTTGTGTTGGTTGTGCTGCAGTGTGTTGAATGATCAGACACTTCCCCCTCACTCCCATTTTTGGTATTTTCTCTGCATTGGGACAATTCTTGGTTTTATCTAGAAGTATGAATTTGTACCAAAGTTCCTAAAACAATTCTATTCTCTTAATATCTATTTGCAAATGAAATTATCAAGAGGTATTTCAATATTTTTTTCAACCGGTCCTCCTGATTGCCAGTCCCACTTTTAGCATTGATGATCTCCCAACGCTTTAAAGTGGACTTAATTTTGACCGAAGCTTCTCTGTATCTCTCAGGACAGAAGACAAGATCACGAGGACATAAAGCGAAGGCGAAAAGTGCTAAGAAGCTGTGCAAGGAAACAATTTAATAAACTCAATCCCCAACAGGCAGCAATCAAGGTTTAATCTCTACCCCAAAGTCACTGGTGCTCAATTTAAGACCGCACTTCCAAAATTAATGTTGAGATTTTATAGAGAATGTTTCAGCAAGGTTATAAGTTATTCAACGCCTGCTGGGGGGAAAGCAAGTTTTCTTTTAAAGGTAGGAAGGAAAGAACATCATGTTCTATTCACTGCTTGAGCAGGGGGTGCAAACCTCTGCAGAATGTTGGTGAATTGGGACGTTTGGTATTTTTCTTCATTTATTCCGTTCATTCCCTACATTTCTACTTTAATGAGCAACCGAAGGTCACCAGGAACTTTTTTAAAAAAAGATCATGGCAGACATAACCCAGTTATCAAAGCTCCGCCCCTTTTTGTGTTTGCATCTTAACCACTGTTTTTTGACCTGATTCTCTTAATATATATATTTTTTTAAAAAAAATCAGCAACCAGTACATTCACAGTTTTTCTCTTTCTTTCTCTTCTTTGCTTCCTCCAATTTCCTCTTTCCTTTCCATCAACCTGTCTAGTTAGAACACAGAACATAGAGTTGGAAGCAGAGGTAGTATTTAGCTGGCAAGGCCACACGGAAACACAGAGTCAAAAACAGAGCTTCAATGTACAATCTGACATCATCCACAATGTTGCTTCCTGCAAAGGCCCACGGGCCTTTGCTCTTCCTTTATGTCTTATGGGAGGGGCCAATCATCTCCAAGCCTTACTCCTGAGTCGTTCCTTTTGTTTTAACTGTTCTTGCCTTCTGGCAGCTCTGAGCATGCACGCACTAGGAACAGGCTCCCCCTGTTCCTCTGCCTCTCTGATGTCCATGTTGTGGCTCTGTTACCTGAGCCTGTATCATCAGCAGGAGAGGACTCCGAGAGTGAAGGAGAGGAGTTGGCAAGGCCTCCCTCTCCAGGACCCTCCTCTCTGGCAATGCCTTCGGTGTCCGCTGAAGGGCAAGAGATAGGCCCGGGGCCAAGCATGTCCACGCAGCCACAGGTGGACAGTAATGAGGGAGATGAGTCTTGGCTGGATCCTTGGCAGCGTCGCAGAGATAAGCGTGTGCAACAGAAGAAGAGGCGTGCCAGAGATTAAGCTGAGTCACTGGACCACACCCCACAGGGTATAAAAGGGGGTGAGGTGGCCATTCAGACTCTGTGACGGACAAAACTAACTACTATCGAGTCACATTGCATCTTTGGAAACAACATTATCTGCCTTGGATTTATTTTACAAACTGGACAATTCTTGAACTGTGTGTATTTTGTTTATGAGTAAAGTTCTTGGCAAGCAGCTACTGGGTTTCTGCCAAGCTTCTTATCGGAAGAATTGGTTGTCTGCCAGTTTATTTAACCCCCAGCTGTCTGTTTGTGTGCGTGTGTGAGACGGGGACAGAACAGTCCGACTCTGGAGGCTCCGGAGTCCACACATAACTCCCAGATGGCCCTAGCCTCATCTCTGCTTCTGAAGCAGAGCCCTCATCCAAGCCTTCCCCAGACTCCAGGACTGGCCCATGTTCCTCCCCAGTCTCCTCATTGTCTGACTCTGCTGCCAGCTCTGCAGGCTGCTGGCGGACCACAACAGTTAATTTCCATCCATTGTAGCCCATCCTTTCTCTGTCCTTTTACTTCAAGTGGAGTCAGTGGCATCCATAGCTTAGGCAACACGATGCTGAGATTTATCTTGTGATGTCATAACTGAGGCTCTACTCCAGGGGTGTCAAACTTGTGGCGTCGTGCCATCATGTGACATATCATGATTTCCCCCCCCCTTCGCTAAACCGGGGTGGGTGTGGCCAGCACATGACACATGTGGCCCATGGGCTGCGAGTTTGACACCTCTACTCTTTTCTAGTTACATCATGACATTTCAAGGGTGTTAAGGATTGAGTTTCCATCATAAGAACATAGAATAATAGGGTAGAAAGATACCTTAGAGGTCTTTCATTCCAACTTCCTGCTCAAGCAGAAGACCCTGTATCATTCTGGACATTCTGGTTATCTAGTCTCTCTTTGAAAGCCTTCAGTGATGGAGCACCCACAAGCTGGTCTACTGATTAATTGTTCTCATTGTCAGGAAATTTCTCCTTAGTTCCAGATTGGATTTCTCTTTAGGGATCTTCCAGTCATTAGTTCTTGTCTTGCCCTCAGGTGCTTTAAAGTATAGGTTGACCCCACTCTTCTCTGTGTCAGACCCTCAAGTACTGGAAGACTGCTACCTTCGATGCCTTCTCTTCATTAGACAGAAAACCAAGGACCATGAGCTACAAATATTCCCTTCCAGTGGATCTTTTTACTACTTTCCTGGACAAATACAAAATTAGAATAGAATAGAATAGAATAGAATAGAATAGAATAGAATAGAATAGAATAGAATAGAATAGAATAGAATTCTTTATTGGCCAAGTAGAATAACAGACTTGGAAGGGGACCTTGGAGGTCTCCTAGTCCAACCCCCTGCCTAGGCAGGAAACCCTACACGACTTCAGACAAATGATTATCCAACATCTTTTTAAAAATTCCCAGTGTTGGAGCATTCACAACTTCTGTAGGCAAGTTGTTCCACTGATTAATTGTTCTAACTGTCAGGAAATTTCTCCTTAGTTCTAAATTGCTTCTCTCCTTGGTTAGTTTCCATCCGTTGCTTCTTGTTCTACTCTCAGGTGCTTTGGAGAATAGTTTCACTCCCTCTTCTTTGTGGCAACCCCTGAAATATTGGAACAGTGCTATCATGTCTCCCCTAGTCCTTCTTTTCATTAAACTAGATATATCCAGTTTTTGCAACTGTTCTTCATATGTTTTAGCCTGCAGTCCCCTAATCCTCTTTGTTGCTCTTCTCTGCACTCTTTCTAGAGTCTCAACATCTTTTTTACATCGTGGCAACCAAAACTGGACGCAATATTCCAAGTGTGGCCTTACCAAGGCATTATAAAGTGGTATTAACCCTTCACGTGATTTTTCTTTCTTTAATTTATATGCCGCCCTTCTCCGGAGACTCAGGGCGGCTTACAATGCGTTAAGCAATAGCCTTCATACTTTTGTATATTTATACAAAGTCAGCTTATTGCCCTCGCAATCTGGGTCCTCATTTCACCTACCTTTGAAAGGATGGAAGGCTGAGTCAACCTTGAGCCTTGCCGAGATTCGAACCTGCAGTACTTGCAAGCAGCAGATGTTAATCTGTTAATAACAGTGCTTTAGTCCACTGTACTACAGGCTCTTTCTTGATTCTTGATTCTATCCCTCTGTTTATGCAGAGTCCAAGTGTGATTGGACACAGAAGGAATTTGTCTTTGGTGCATATGCTCTCAGTGTACGTATTGGACTTTAAGGGGAATTGCTCAGCCTCATTATTAACGAATTCATTAAGATGCAATCTTTTTGAACACTTTGAAATGCTTTTTCTCACATTCCAGATCTAAGCACCCCACAGACCTTGAGTTGGACACCCCTGACTTAAGAACTGTGGCAAGAAAAGTCATAAGATGAGGGCAAAACCTAGTGAACAATTTTCTCGCTTGGCAACAGAGATTTTGGGTTCAATTGTGGTAAGTCAAGGGCTAATTGTATTTCATTTTAATACTGGTTTTCCTCCCTTCAAAGCCCGGAGAAATATCTACAAAAATATTATTATTTTTTTTAATTAGAAAAGTCCAAGTGTTTCATAACACAATAACATTTCCAGAAGAAAGCTGTTTATCACTGAATTCGTTTGGACAAGCAGTCTCATCCTGCAGTAGTTCCCAGGCTGCGGATGTTTCAGTGAACAAGCATTTCTGGAGTTATCAATGAAAATGAGGCTGTTTAGAGGTCAGCTGTTTTTCACCTGCAAAACATCATCATGGCATGAAATAACACTTTTCAAAGAAATTGCAGCCTCAGAGAGATAACTGCAAAGTGTCCATTATATAGGCAGCTCTGCCTTGCGCCTCTGTGGAAAAGACAAACAGGAGCAACACAACAACTTAACCAATATTTTTTTTTTATCCTTTGTATCAGCAAAATTGCAGATTTCACTATAGCTGCCATTGCAAAATACAGGAGTAAAGAGTTATGCATTAAGCTAAAATATTGGGGATGTCCACAAAACACATTTAAAGAGATTCAGGAGATAAATGCATACACCAAGCATGGCTAATATTGGGGTTTATTTTATTTTTTATTTTTTGTGTGGAAATTAGCATATTGTATTAATCCTCATCTTTGGTTGTTTTGTGGTTCAGTGTACTTATGACCCCAGATAATGACTTAAATCAAACAGGTTCCCTATTTTGTTCCCTATTTTTTAAAACTTTATTCACAACATTGCAAACTCGAAAGAAAGAAAGAAAGAAAGAAAGAAAGAAAGAAAGAAAGAAAGAAAGAAAGAAAGAAAGAAATAGAAAGAAAGAAAGAGAGAAAGAAAGAAAGAAAAAGAAAGAGAAAAAGTGAAAGAAAGAAAAAGAAAGAGAAAGAGAAAAAAGAAATAGAAAGAAAGAAAAGAGAAAGAAAGAAAAAGAATGAAAGAAAGAGAAAAAGTGAAATAAAGAAAAAATAGAAAGGGAAAGAGAAAGAAAGAAACAGAAAGAAAGAAAAAGAAAGAAAGAAAGAAAGAGAAAAAGAGAAAGAAAGAAAAGAAAGAAAAAAAGAGAAAGAAAGAAAGAAAGAAAGAAGAAAGAAAGAAAGAAAGAAAGAAAGAAAGAAAGAAAGAAAGAAAAGAAATTTAAGAACAAAGCAAAACTAAACAAAACATTAAGAAAAAAAACTGTGCGCAGAAAAAGAAACCCAGATAGCCCTCAATTATGACCACAATTGAACCCAAAATTTATGTGGCTAAGTGAGACATTTGTTAAGTGAGTTTTGTCCCATTTTATGACCTTACTTGACACAGTTCTTAAATGAACCATTGCAGCTGTTAAGTTAATAACTAGGTTGTTAAGTGAATCTGGCTTCCCCATTGACTTTGCTTCTCAGGAGGTGGCAAAAGGTAGATCACGTGACACTGAGACACAACAATTGTCATAAATATGGATCAGTTGCCAACGTCTCTGAATTTTGATCATGTGACCATCAGCCATCAATAGATGCATAAAAATTACATACCGTTCAAAAGAGACACTAATAAAAGCTAAGAAGGAAATAAAGAGGCCAGATAACATCCTCTCTAGAAGCCAGCTAATCCCAGATAAGCAGGGATTAACACCATGTAAACAATCAAATGGAAAACAATACCCTACGAAGGAGACAAAACACATCACAACCAACACTAGCAAAGTAAACTCCTGTACATAAACACCACTCCCTTCTAAAACTGATGATGATGATATAGTCAAGTAATAAATGATCATAATCATGATCATCTAGCCAAGTAATAAAATATTTGCAAGCAAGCAAGCAAGCTCAGAGAGCACCAAGGACTCCAAAGTCTTTATTCTCTTCTTTTTTTTAAAAAAAAATGTTTCTTAGCAGATTCTAGGAGCAGTTTGGGAGGTAAAGATTGTACTGAGCCTCGCTCTGCTTTGCGGCTTGCAAGCTCATTACAATTTTAATTAAAACTAATCAATCGAACATGTTTTGATTTTATTTATTTAATTCATACAGCATCCCATTTGTGGAAAATCAAATCAAACCTAGTCTCTCTTTTTTTTTTTTTGGAATAACCCTCTTTTAAAAATCGATATTAATTCCTTTTAGAGAACCTCTCTTTAAATTCTTTGGAATACTGTAGGTGCTAAACATTATTTCTTAGCTAGAATTGGCTTTTTCCATGCTCAGAAATTCTCTCTTCCTTTTCCTTTCTCTGCCTTTGGTTCAGTTGATTCATGCTGCATCTCTCTCCTTCAATATTGCTCTACAGTCGCTTTTTCAGGGGATTAAGAAGGAGTGACAGTCACTAATTTTCCATAGCCAAAGGTAAGTGCTGCCTCGTAAACCATCTCTATAATAAAAAACCAACTTGTAGAAGGATTTAAAGGAGGTGTTGGCTGATAATGGGATCGGTTAAGTTGCCATTGAAATATGATCCACCAGCAAGGGGTTATGGAAGCTGTAAAAAATGAGCTACTCATAATTTGAAACTTCTAACTACCCAGCCAAATAAGATAAGAAATAGGAATAGAAAGGTTATCATATAAAGTTACAGCACGAATGATGAAATTCTGGAATTGGAAGAGATTCTACTCCTGTGCAGTGCAGGAATCCAAATTAAGGATCCCAAGAAAATGCTTTTGTGCTAATCTCTGCTTGTCTACGTGTTGATTACTGGCAAGGAGGTAGCTCTCTTTGAGGCTGATGATGGTACCTAGTTGGGTAATGAGACGGACAAGGTAAGCCACTAGAATATAAAAAGAAAGCAAACTCCACTCCTTCTTAACACTGATGATGTTACCTAGTTTGGTAATGGAATGTCTGCAAGAAAGCAAGCAAGCAAGCTCAGAAAGCACCAGGGACCTCCACAGTCCTCCTCCTCCTCCTCCTCCTCCTCCTCCTCCTCCTCCTCCTCCTCCTCCTCCTCCTCCTCCTCCTCCTCTCCATAAACCCTCCTCCCTTCTAACACTGATGAGGTTACTTAGTTGGGTAATGAAACATCTGCAAGAAAAACAACCAAGCTCAGAGAGCACCAAGGACCCCCATTGTCTTCCTCCTCCCTCCTCCTCCTCCTCCTCCTCCTCCTCCTCCTCCTCCTCCTCCTCCTCCTCCTCCTCCTCCTCCTCCAAAAGTCCACCCCTTTCTAGCACTGATGTTACCTAGTTGGGTAATGAAACTGATAAGGCAAGCAGGGGTGAAATGTTCCCGGTTCGGAACGGATAGCCCGATCCGGTAGCGATGGTGGCGGATGGTTCGGAGAACCGGTAGCAAAAATCCCTCCCCAACCCAATTCCCAGCTGAGCCACACAATCATCAGAGGCTTTTTATTTTATTTTTAAAAGCATTTTTTTCTACAACCCCTTCGGCCGAAAAATGCTTTTAAAAGTAAAAACAAAGCCTCTGCCGATCAGGCAAATCAGCTGGGATCGTCAGAGGCTTAAAAAAAAAAAAGAAATGCCTCTGCCGATCAGGCAAGTCAGCTGGGATCGTCAGAGGCTTTTAAAAGCATTTTTTTAAAACCTCTTCAGCCGATTCACTCGAACCGGTTTGAACCGGTAGAATTCCACCACTGAAGGCAAACCACTACTGTATAAAAACAGAGCAAATCCACTTGTATTTTCTTTTATGGATTGCACCAGTAGCGGCTAAACCAATTTCATTGTATACATGATGTGTACAGTGACAATAAAGGTTATTATTATTACTCCCTCCTAGCACTGATAAGATTACCTAGTTTGGTAATGAAACGTCTTCAAGAAAGCAACCAAGCTCAGAAAGCACCGAGGACCCCCACAGTCCTCCTCCTCCCCCCCTCTATCTCTTCCTCTCGACAAAGCCCACTTCCTGCTAGCCCTGATGATGTTACTTAGTTAGGTAACCCAACTGACAAGGCAAGCCACTAGTATTTTAAAATACAGCCAACTCCACTCCCTGCAGCTTTGATGATGTTACCTAGTTGGGTAATGAAATATCTGCAAGAAAATCACCAAACTCAGAGAGCACCAAGGTGTTGTGGCTCCGTTACCTGAGCCTGTGTCATCGGCAGGAGAGGACTCCGAGAGTGAAGGAGAGGAGTTGGCAAGGCCTCCCTCTCCAGGACCCTCCCCTTTGGCAATGCCTTCGGTGTCCGCCGAAGGGCAAGAGATAGGGCCGGGGCCAAGCACGTCCACACAGCCACAGATGGACAGTGATGAGGGTAATGAGTCTTGGCTGGATCCACGCCAGCGTCGCAGAGATAAGCGCGTGCAACAGAAGAAAAGGCGTGCCCGAGATTAGGCTGAGTCACTGGACCACACCCCACAGGGTATAAAAGGGAGCGTAGTGGCCAATCAAACCTTGTGACGAACAAAGCTGAAAGCTTCCATGCCATTCTGCATTGCCGGACTTTTGCTATAGACTTTGCTGGATGATCTCTGGACTTGATTGACTCTGTAATTATTGAGCTGTTTCTTTTGATGTACCAGAAGTGGGGAGAAGTTATATCTCCTCTTCGTAAGTAATAAACTCTTGGCAGGCAGCCACTAGGTTGTTGCCAACTTCCGTTATCATAAGGAAAATGATTTTGCCGGCTGGTTTGGTCTTTAACTCTTGAACGTCTGTTGGTGTGTGTGCGTGTGGGGCGGGGACAGAACACAAGGTCTCCCATAGTCCTCCTCCTCCTCCCCACAAAACTCACCTTCTAGCACTGATGATGTTACCTAGTTGGGTCATGAAACATTTCCAAGAAAACAACCAAGATCAGAGAACACCAAGTACCCCACAATTCCACCCCGAGCTACAAATAATCTCTTCTATAGGTTCTGGTCAGTCCTAGAGGAGATCAACCCTGATTGCTCTTTAGAAGGGCAGATCCTGAAGATGAAACTCAAATATTTTGGCCACCTAATGAGAAGGAAGGATTCACTGGAGAAGAGCCTAATGCTGTATGGAGTTGGGATCGCAGAAACACCCAGGAGCATAGAAGAGTTCAGAGGCAGATGCATAAATAAATGTCTTAAACGTATTTATTCATATGATAAATCATATTAACTATGTACAACAGAGATCAAGTCTCATGAGGAACAAACATGAAAAGAGAGAGATGGAGAGAGCGAGGTGGAAAAGATTGGAGGGGGTTTTTTACTCAGGGTAAGCCCCTCCTTTCCACATAGGGGTGGAGACACTCTCTGCCTCCACTGGTGTCTATATGACACATGTGCCAATGGCTTGCAAATACTTGACATGCTGGGAACGATTGAGGGCAAAAGAAGAACAGGATGATAGAGAACGAGGTGGCTGGATGGAGTCACTGAAGCAGTCGGCGTGAGTTTAAACGGACTCCAGAGGATGGTAGAGGACAGGAAGGCCTGGAGGAACATTGTCCATGGGGTTGCAATGGGTCGGACACAACTTCACAACTAACAACAACAACAATAGGTTATGGATTGGCAGAGCACTCTAGTTCATCTTCAATAGCCCATGATCAGCAGAATCTTCAGTTTAATGACCAAAGTTTCAAGATCTCCCTGAAGCTTGATACTTGTGGCGGGACAAACATGTCCTACCCAATCTTCCTTTTTGAAACATCGAAGGACACAGCTCCTGCTGTGGGTCTTCTAATGTCTCTCAATCGGATATCTAATGTTCTGTCCCTGACCCCACGCACACACACCAACAGACGTTCAGGAGTTAAAGACCAAACCAGCCAGCAAAATCCTTTTCCTTATGATAACGGAACTTGGCAACAACCTAGTGGCTGCCTGCCAAGAGTTTATTATTTACAAAGAGGAGAGATAACTTCTCCCCACTTCTGATACATCAAAGGAAAGCAGCTCAATAATTACAATCAAGTCCAGAGATAATCCAGTCTTAAAGCAAAAGTCCGGCAATGCAGAATGGCGTGGAAGCTTTCAGCTTTGTTCGTCACAAGGTTTGACTGGCCACCACGCTCCCTTTTATACCCTGTGGGGTGTGGTCCAGTGACTCAGCCTAATTTCGGGCACGCCTTCTGTTGCGCGCGCTTATCTCTGTGACGCTGGCGTGGGTCCAGCCAAGACTCATTACCCTCATCACTGTCCACCTGTGGCTGCGTGGACGTGCTTAGCCCTGGCCCTATCTCTTGCCCTTCGGCGGACACTGAAGGCATTGCCAGAGAGGAGGGTCCTGGAGAGGGAGGCCTTGCCAACTCCTCCCCTTCACTCTCAGAGTCCTCTCCTGACGATGACACAGGCTCCGGTAACGGAGCCACAACATCTAATGCCTCCAAATATGGAAGGCAAAAGGGGGAAATCTTTCCTCAACCCATCAGCATAACAGAAGATTACAGATGTTTGCATCTGCCCTCGAAGGGTCTTTTGGAAATGCTTCTCGAAATGAAATTGGCCTCTTGGGTTACATCGCAGAATTCCTGTCCCTTATCATGCGTCACCTTTAGGACTTGCTTAGCCAAGCTTTTTGTATTCCCCTTTGCAATATTTTTGTGGCGGCTCTGTTTTGGGGAAGGGTGTCGCTGGAACGCGAGCCGTTCGATCCCATTAGTCTCTCTGGCTTCGGTCCTTCAAGCCCATTTGTCTGTAGGTTTTATTTGATATAAAACACCCACTGACATTCCAATCTCCATTTTATGTCCTTAGGAAGAGCAGAAGTTATGGCTTGACATGTTTATCATTGTGAGGATGAGCCAATTATCTATCTGCTGGGCTTGCTATTACAGATGTACCATGATAATTAGGGTCACAGACGGAGCCCAGAAATTGCTGCCGTGTTCAGAAAGGGTGCCATTTGCAAAGCTCTGGAAAAGAGTAGGAAAGTAGACTTGGTTCCCACTTCTTTTTTTTCCTTCCTTCCTTCCTTCCTTCCTTCCTTCCTTCCTTCCTTCCTTCCTTCCTTCCTTCCTTCCTTCCTTCCTTCCTTTCCTTCTTTCCTTCCTTCTTTCTTTCTTTCCTTCCTCCCTTCTTTCTTACTTTCCTTTCTTTCTTTCTCTCTCTCTTTCTCTCTCTCTCTCCCTCCCCTTCCTTCCTTCCTCTCTCTCCTTCCTTCCTTTCATTCTTTCTTTCTCTCTCCTTCCTCCCTTCCTCCCTTCCCCCCTTTCTTTTCTTTCTTTTCTTTCTTTCTTTCTTTCTTTCTTTCTTTCTTTCTTTCTTTCTTTCTTTCTTTCTTTCTTTCTTTCTTTCTTTCTTTCTTTCTTCCTTCCTTCCTTCCTTCCTTCCTCCTTTCTCTTCTTTCTCTCTCTCTTTTCTTCCTTCCTTTATCTCTCTCTTGTTTACTTTCTAGCTTTCTTGCTTTCTCTCTCCCCTTCCTTCCTCTTTCTTTCTTTCTTTCTTTCTTTCTTTCTTTCTTTCTTTCTTTCTTTCTTTCTTTCTTTTCTCTCTCTCTCTCTCTCCTTCCTTCCTTCCTTCTTTCCTTCCTTCCTTCCTTCCTTCCTTCCTTCCTTCCTTCCTTCCTTCCTTCCTTCCTTCCTTCCTTCCTCACACTTTTGACCATTGGAGCATCCCCGTGGTCATGTGATAAAAATTCAGATCAATGGTGGGTTGCTACCGGTTCGCCCCAGTTCAGGCGAACCGGTAGCAGCAGCAGTGGAAAGCTCCACCCACCCGCTTGGACATCATCAAATATGATCTATGCATGCCCGCGCAAGTGAACCAGTAGTAAAGGTAAGTGAAACCCACCCCTGATTCAGATGCTTGGCAACAGGCATGCATTGATGACGGTTGCAGTGTTCCAAGATCATGTGACCACGTCTTCTGACAAGCAAAGTCAATGAGGAAGCCAGATTCACTTAACAATGTATTACTAACCGTGTTACTAACTTAACAGCTGTTAAGTGATTCACTTAACCACTTGTGGCAGAAAGTTTGTAAAATGGGACAAAACTCACTTAACAACTATCCTACTTAGCAATAGAGAATTCTGGGCACAGTTGCGGTTCATCAATCGAGGACTACCTGTATATGAATTCATCTCTGTATATTTTGGTCAATAAAAGAGGAAAAGTTGCCTGTTGTATTATTCCAGGACTCTTTTTTTTAACCTTCCAGTTCAAACTACTGTCCAAGGATTCACAAATATCCATGGCTGATCTTCTTTAGCACTGAGTCTGTCATCTGCACCTCTATAACTGTCTGGTTTGGTTCCGCAACCCAACAAGACAGACACAGACTTCAGAGGATAATTAGAACTGCAGAAGAAACCATGGCTACCAACCTGCCTTCCATTGAGGACCTGAATACTGCACGAGTCAAAAAGAGGGCTGTGAAAATATCTACAGACCCATCACATCCTGGACATAAACTGTTTCAACTCCTACCCTCAAAACGATGCTACAGAGCACTGCACACCAGAACAACTAGACACAAGAACAGTTTTTTTCCCAAACACCATCACTCTGCTAAACAAATAATTCCCTCAACACTGTCAAACTATTCACTAAGTCTGCACTGCTATTACTATGAGTCTTCTCATCGTTTTTATCATCCATCTCCTTCCACTTATGACTGTATGACTATAATTTTGTTGCTTGTATCTTTACGATTTATAATGATATTGTTTCCTGATTGCTTATTTGTACCCTACGACTATCATTAATTGTTGTACCTTATGATTCTTGATGAACGTATCTTTTCTTTTATGTACGCTGAGAGCGTATGCACCAAGACAAATTCCTTGTGTGTCCAATCACACTTGGCCAATAAAAAATTCTGATTCTAATTCTAATTTTTATGACCTACCAGAGTTGGTTAGATGGTGGCTTTTGTTGCTCAATGTTGCAGAAATGTTTCCTTCACTTCTCCTTGAGTCATTTTTTCTGAGAAAAGTGGAAGAAGTGTAGAGATGATGGATGGAGTCAGCAGACAGGGCTGCCCCATCCCTGCTGCAGTGATGGTCGGTGGATGATTTTCTGCCAGATGGTAGGGTGAAGGAGGAGGGCAACGAAGCCAGAACAACCAACTACCTCTTTTCCTACAGGACTGGCATATGGAAGAGTAGGACAGAACCGTTGTATATAATCATTAGAATAGAATAGAATAGAATAGAATAGAATAGAATAGAATAGAATAGAATAGAATAGAATAGAATAGAATAGAATAGAATAGAATAGAATAACAGAGTTGGAAGGGACCTTGGAGGTCTTCTAGTCCAACCCCCTGCTTAGGCAGGAAACCCTACACCACTTCAGACAAATGGTTATCCAACATCTTCTTAAAAATTTCCAGAGTTGGAGCATTCACAACTTCTGCAGGCAAGTTGTTTCACTGGTTAATTGTTCTAACTGTCAGGAAATTTCTCCTTAATTCTAAGTTGCTTCTCTCCTTGATTAGTTTCCATCAGTTGTTTTTTGTCCTGCCTTCAGGTGCTGTGGAGAATAGCTTCACTCCCTCTTCTTTGTGGCAGCCCCTGAGATATTGGAATCAGTAGAGATATTGTATCAATAGACATGCAATTTAGGTGTTAGCAATGGGGGAAGTTAATTTTATAGTTTTCTGCCCACTCACAGATAGATGGGTAACTCTTTAACTTAGCAATGGGGAAAGGACCAAAAACTCCAATTCCTTCTATTTTAATTCTATTGTAAAGGAAAAAATGTAGGAGAAGGACTGGCAGAGCCAGGGTGAGGGGTGAAAAGAGGGATCAGCCTAGGGGTGGGTTCTACTTACCTTTACTACCAGTTCGCAACAGGATCGCTTCTGATGATGTTAGGGTCAGTGGGCGGAGCCTCCTGCCAGTTTTACTACCGGTTCTATAGAACCGGTCTGAACTGGGGGCAACCCACCACTGCAGCAACATAGAATCACTACGTAGCCACAATAAACTAAGTCTAAATGCTGTTGACCCTTATCTAACTCTAACCATTAATGCTGACCATTAGTTGAGAAGATTCCTATGCATAGGCTTTTAGTAATAAATCACTTACCATACTTTTTTGGAGTATAAGATGCACTTCCCCCCTCCTTAAAGAGGGTGGAAATGTTGGTGCATCTTATACACCAAATACAGTCATTTTTGGCCTCCCGAACCCCTGCCCCACACGTCCCATTTTTGCCAAAAACGCACTCATTTTTCACAAAAACGGAGTGCGCAGAGGGTTTGGGAGGCCTACAGAGTGCTCCTGAGGGCCGGGGAGGGCAAAAACTAATGTTTTTTTCTTGTTTTCCTCTTTGAAATCTTGGTGCGTCTTATAGTCCGAAAAATACAGTAAATTGAAGCTTCATGTTTGTTCTTGGTCTTTCGCAGCTGATGTAAAATCATACAATGGTGAAATTGGAAAGGATCAAAAGGATCGTTTCTTCTAATCCACTGCAATTAAGCCATCCTCAGCTTCTTCTTAAAGCATCCAGATGCCACAACCTCCATGTTTAAACAGTTTCACTCTTCTTACTGTTATGTAATGGGCAGTAGGAATAACCTTGAGGAGAGGAGGAAGAGTTCCGATCAAGGACAACAACCAGATAAATGAAATATGAGTACAAGGCAGAAATGTAATTTGAGTAAGTGCTTCAGAGAGGACCTGCCCTGGTTCTTATGAAGATAAAGAGACAGTTTGGTCTAGTGGCTAAGGCACCAGGCTAGAAAGCAGGAGATAGTGAGTTCTGGTCCTGCTTTAAGGCATGGAAGTTCTCTGGGTGACTTGAGCCAATCACCAGGAGACTGTGAATTCTAGTTCAGCCTTAGATATGAAAGGCAGCTGGGTGTCTTTGGGCCAATCACTAGAAGACAGTGAATTCTAGTCCTCTCTTAGATATGAAAGGCAGCTGGAAGACTTTGGGCCAATCAACAGGAGAGGGTGAGTTCTAGTTCAGCCTTAGACATGAAAGGCAGCTGGGTGTCTATGGGCCAACCACTAGAAGACAGTGAATTCTAGTCCTGTCTTAGATATGAAAGGTAGCTGGGAGACTTTGGGCCAATCACCAGGAGAGGGTGAATTCTAGTTCTACCTTAGACATTTATTTATTTATTTATTGGTTCGATTCATATGCCGCCCTTCTCCGGAGACTCAAGGCGGCTTACAATGCGTTAAGCAATAGCCTTCATACTTTTATATATACCTGCTTAGTAGGGCTTTCGCCCCCCCCCCCAAGCAGTGTTCTTTTTTATACAAAGTCAGCTTATTGCCCCCACAAACCGGGTCCTCATTTTACCTACCTCGAAAGGATGGAAGGCTGAGTCAACCTTGAGCCTGGTGAGATTTGAACTTGCAGTAATTGCAGGCAGCTGGTGTTACTTAACAGCACTTTAGTCTGCTGCGCCACCAAGGCTCTTGACATGAAAGGCAGCTGGGTGTCTTTGGGCCAATCACTAGAAGACAGTGAATTCTAGTTCTGTCTTAGATATGAAAGGTAGCTGGGAGACTTTGGGCCAATCACCAGGAGAGGGTGAGTTCTAGTTCAGCCTTAGACATGAAAGCTGGCTGGGTGACCTTGTTCTCTCTCAGCCTAACTCACCTCAGAGTGAGGAAAATAGGAGGCGGAAGGTGTGTTCGATATGTTTATTGCCTTGAGTTAGTTATAAAAAATATTTATAAAAATAACTCAATCAAATAAAAATACATCAATAAAATAAAAGGGAGGAAGGAGAGGAGAATATTCAGACTTGCAACATTCGGTTACTGTAACTGTTGTGGTCTGTGGGCTGCCAGCACCTCCAGCAGTCAAATCAGAGGAGAAGGAGAAGGCGTGGGAGTCAGGGTCAGCATCAAGGCAACCTGGGAGCTCCGAGGGGGAAGAGGAAATGGAATGGCAGAGAGAGAGATAGACATCTGAGGGCTGACGGATGCCTGGGCCATCCGTCAGCCCTCAGATGGAGAGTCAACAGGCCCCCAGGTCTGGAGGTGGCTGATGAGGAAGAGGAGGAACAGCTGGGTCCAGTGCCTGATGCACGGATGCACAGAAGGCAGAGGAGAGGAGAGCAGTGGAAATCTATGGGACGGTCCTTGGGAAGGAAGAGCCACCGCTGCTAGCGAAGCCCTTCCCTAGCTCTGGGGATAAAAGGCAGGGGGCAGAGATGAATAGATGTGGCAGACAACTATTCATCTCCCGGACGGATGGACTTGTTAGCCTGCGGTGAGAGAGAAACATTTTGCCGGAGCTGCTGGCACTCCTAATAAAGGAATCTTTGAGTTAACTTCAGAGGGTTTGTAGTGTTTGGGGAGCTGGGTTGGTACAGTAACATTACAATAAAAGCAGGACTAGCATTTATAACTCTGGCATCCTTACTTAGTCTACCTTGAAGGGCTGGTGTGAAATATCACTCAATAACTTTTTTATATTTAAACACGATCTTGGTAGCTGCAATTTAAACCCAATTGTTTCCAATCACACTTGCTGTGCCAATGGAAAAGGAACTTTTACATACCTGATATTATGTCTACCTTCCTTTCCACACACACACCCCTATAAATTTCTTCAGCCTGTCTTCAAAAGACGTTCATGTCCAGTTAAGGAATGATCTCAAGCCTCCATATTATTTTTGTCACTTGTCTTTGAAATTGATCCAACCTGTCAATATCCTTCTGGACATGTGGTGTCCAGAAAGAAGAAGAAAAAACAATAATCCAGATGTGGTCTCACAGATGTGGAGTAGAGGGAGATAGGAGTTGATGAGTCTTTGATGCAACATGTCTTCTAATGCATTAGTAATTCTCTCAGCTGTTACAACAGCTCGTTGGTCAGCTTGTTATCAATATCTACGCCCAAATCCTTCTTCAGCCCAGATCATTGTAGGTAGAAATCCACCATCTCATTTGTGTGCGCCATATTTTTCCTGCCTAAATGTAGCATCTTGCATTTCTGCCTGGTTGCACGAAATCTTTCTCCTCTTGGGCCCAGTCTTGAAACTTGTTCGGAACAGAGATTGAAAAAGAAACCACGAGAAAGGCTCATTCTGTTGCATAAGCACATCAAAACCTGTATCAGAATGTTGGCCTATCTCACTCTCATCAAAATGAGAGAGCCAGCTTAGTGTAGTAGTGAAGGTGCTAGGCTGGAAATCAGGAGACAGGGAGTTCTAGTCCCATTTTAGTCATGAAAACTACCAGAGTGATTTGGGCCAGTTACAAGGAGACTGTGTTCTTACCCAGCCTTAGCAGAAGCAAGAAACGGACTCCTTGTCATGAAAAACTCCTCTTTATTTACCTCTGGTGAATTAATTGCATTAATTCCACCGAAAAGTCCAAGCAAGAGTCCTGCAAGGAGTTAAATGCAGCAACAGACCTTATCGATTCCTTGCAATTCGTGAGCTCCCAGTCGAAAGGCTGCAAATTATGTTCTGGCAAGCAGTCTTTGATGCATGAAACACAATGAGCAAAATCTTCAGAAATACGAACTGTTGTTCCCTATGACAACCACTCCCCTTTCCTTCTATTTATTCCCCAGCCAGGGAGGGCCTATTCAGCATCCATATGTGCCTTGCTTCCCGAGTCGACTCCTTGTCCTCCATTGTTCACCTCTCCTAACTGCTCTACACATACGTGCATCTGGAACAGGCCTCAGCTGTTCTTCCTCCTCACTCATATCAGCCTCCAAAGGCAGCTGCTTCTCCGGTGGCTAGGAAATGTCGGATGGTCCTGGCTCTATCTCTGTGTCCGACGCAGAGCATCCATCAGAGCCTTCCCCAGACTCCAGCACTGGCCCAAGTTCCTCCCCAACCTCCTCATCATCCGAGTCCACTACAGAATGTGAGTTTTAATCTTACTTCAGGCATGAAAGTTGGCCTGGGTGACTTTGGGCCAATCACTAGGAGACTGAGTTCTAGTGCCGCCTCAGGCATGAAAGCCAGCTGGGTGACTTTGGGCCAATCACCAGGAGACAGTGAGTTCTATTCCCGCCTTAGGCATGAAAGCCAGCTGGGTGACTTTGGGCCAATCACCAGGAGACAGTGAGTTCTAGTCCCGCTTTAGGCATGAAAGCCAACTGGGTGACTTTAGGTCAGCCCCTCTGTCTCTCAGCCCAATTCACCTCACAGGTTATTGTTGTGGAAAAAATAGGAAGAGGAAGTATTGTGTGTGTTCACCATCTTGAATTATTGATTAAAATAATAAAGGCAAAAGTTTAAAAAATAAAATAAAAATAAATAATAAAACAAAATAATGAAATAGAATGGAATGAAATAAAAAAATTAAAAAAAATAAAATAAAATAATAAAATAGGTTTAATATCTATCTCTTGGCCACTGAGAGGATTCCTTTGAGTTGGTTAAGAACTGATAATGAAACAGTGTCATAATGAATATTTTGCTCCATTTTATGCTATTTCATCATTTTTTTTTTTAATTTGATTTATATGCCGCCCTTCTCCGGAGACTCAGGGCGGCTTACAATGTGCTCAGCAATAGCCTTCATCCTTTTGTATATTTATACAAAGTCAGCTTATTTCCCTCACAATCTGGGTCCTCATTTCACCTACCTTAGAAAGGATGGAAGGCTGAGTCAGCCTTGAGCCTTGGAGAGATTCGAACCTGCAGTAATTGCAGGCAGCTGGTCTTAATAACCAGCTTAATAACAGGGTGCCTTAAACCCCTGTACTACCAAGGCTCTTTTTCATAATCATAATCATCATGAGTGATATGATTATTATCTATGCCCCTCAATTTGATGAAGAAACCCAAAAGGCATCTAGCGGGACTTGTCAGAAATGATGGGGTCAACTTTATCTTTAAAGGTGAGAATTGAGAAAGTTATGGCTGACAACCCTGTTCCATTTGAAGAAGTTGAGTGACAACTTCTGAATTCAACAGAGATTTGAGGTTGGCATAGGAAGGTTACATCATGTTTGTTAAGTTATAAATGGGCTGTTTTGCTTGAAGAAAACCATTGGATTAAATTTCCTGCATCTTGGAAGAAAGTCTAAATTCACTGTTAGATTTCTTACAAGATAAGGGGGAAAAAAATCAATTTATGATTTGAGGATTAGACTAGGTTTGACTAGAGAAATAATGTCTTCGTATTTGGCAATTTATGATGTATTAGATTAAAATGAATATAATTAATATTGGTTTCTTAGAATGTTGATTTTTAGTATTTTAAATATTAAATTTAAGTTGTGTTAATAACTCGATCCTGAAAAAAGTTGGAGGTCACGTTTGTTATTTATTTGTTTGATGTATTTTTAGTCATCTTTAAATTTGTTTTGTTATTCTGTTTTGTTATTCTGTTCTTCTTTTTCCTTCATGTTAGTGTGTATTTTAATATGTTTTTGAAATTTAATAGATACCTAAAAATTGTTTGTAAAGTTACTGTACATACCTCATCCCCTCTGTTTCTTTCCTTCTTTCCTTCCTTCCTTCTTTCCTTCCTTCCTTCCTTCCGTCACCTACCTACCTACCTACCTTACTCACTCACTCACTCCATTCATCCATCCATCCATGCATCCATCCATCCTCCTGCCTTCCTGCCTCTTTTTCCCCTTCCTTCCTTCCTTCCTTCCTTCCTTCCTTCCTTCCTTCCTTCCTTCCTTCCCTGCCTCCCTGCCTGCTTTTGCTCTTCCTTCCTTCCTTCCTTCCTTCCTTCCTTCCTTCCTTCCTTCCTTCCTACCTACCTACCTACCTACCTACCTACCTTGCCTGCCTCCTTGCCTGCTTTTGCTCTTCCTTCCTTCCTTCCTTCCTTCCTTCCTTCCTTCCTTCCTTCCTTCCTTCCTTCCTTCCTGCCTCCCTGCCTGCTTTTGCTCTTCCTTCCTTCCTTCCTTCCTTCCTTCCTTCCTTCCTTCCTTCCTTCTTCCTTCCTTCCTTCCTACCTACCTTGCCTGCCTGCCTCCCTGCTTCCCTGCCTCTTTTTCCCCTTCCTCCCTCCCTCCCTCCCCTGCCTTTCTTCTTCCTTCTTCCTTTCCTTCCTTTCTCTCACCTTCCCTCCTTCTGTCCCTCTCCCTCCCTCCCTTTTCTCTCTTCCTCTGTTCCTTCCCCCATCTCTCTCTCATAGACACACAAACACACACACACACACACACACACAGAGAGACAGACAGACAGACAGACAGACAGACAGACAGACAGACAGACAGACAGATATTTCTGTCCCAGGAAATCTGCCGAGCGGAGTTGTCTATAACTCACCACGGAATACTTCTTTTTTCCCCCTTTTAATTGATACATATAGGTGTACAATTATGGAAGAAATATCATATTTCAGGCTGTGAATTACAGACTAAGTCAGACTCTTGCCACCGGCTTAATTACAAATGACTGTTTCATGCATAGTTTGCCCATAAATAAGAGGCGGAAGGTGAGAAGCAGAGGCATTTAAATGCTGCCTCTCCTTGCTGAATAACGAGCGGGGAGAGAAGGGAAGGTGACACGGAGACAAAAGGGATGAAGTGTTTGGGAAAATATACAGATGTTGATGCTATAATTATGCCAAGACTTTCTATTTTGCATATACTTTGCCTGCCGATTAGTCAAATTAATGTCGAGGGGGAACTAGAGATGAACCGTTAATGGAGCTTGTTTGGGGATGTTACTCAACAGGTTGGTTCTCACAGATGTCTGTCCTTTTTTTATTATTATTATCTGTAAAGGCAATCAGAGATTTGAGTGAGCACACACAGCGTGCTTTGATACAGCTTCTAGGCCTTGGGAGCAGCAATCTGGATGAACACAATGGCAGGGACGTGTTCGAGGTTTCTGTGTTTCTGAGGTCCTTGGTGTTCTCTGAGCTTGGTTGTGTTTCTTGCAGGTGTTTCATTACCCAACTAGGTAACATCATCAGTGCTAGAAGAGGGTAGAGTTTGTGGAGAAGAGGAGGAGGAGGAGGAGGAGGAGGAGGAGGAGGGGTCCACAGTGTTCTCTGAGCTTGGTTGTTTTTCTTGCAGACATTTTGTTATCCAAGTAAGTAACCTCATCAGTGTTAGAAGGGAGTAGGTTTGTGGAGAGGAGGAGGAGGAGGAGGAGGAGGAGGAGGAGGAGGAGGAGGAGGAGGAGGAGGAGGAGGAGGAGGACTATGGGGGTCCTTGGTGCTCTCTGAGCTTGGTTGTTTTTCTTGCAGACATTTCGTTACCCAACTAAGTAAACTCATCAGTGTTAGAAGAGGGTAGAGTTTGTGGAGAAGAGGAGGAGGAGGAGGAGGAGGAGGAGGAGGAGGAGGAGGAGGACTATGGGGGTCCTTGGTGCTCTCTGAGCTTGGTTGTTTTTCTTGCAGACATTTCGTTACCCAACTAAGTAAACTCATCAGTGTTAGAAGGGAGTAGGGTTTGTGGAGAGGAGGAGGAGGAGGAGGAAAAGAACTGTGGAGTCCTTGGTGCTCTCTGAGTTTGGTTGTTATCTTGCAGACATTTCATTATCCAACTAGGTAACATCATCAGTGCTAGAGGTTAGCCATCTCCTTGCCAGCAATTAACACCCAGCTAAGCAGAGCAATGAAGCATAGAGGTAGTCCTTGACTTACAACAGTTCATTCAGTGACCATTTCAAGTTACTGAAAAGCACTGAAAAAAGCGACTTACCACCATTTTTCACACTTCCTGCCATTGCAGTATCCCCATAGTCAGATGATCCAAAGTCAAACCTGTTGCAATATTTTCAGGATCAGACTCAATAAATCTAGTAAGAGTTAAAGGTTTAAATATTTCTCCTTTTATTTACATTAGGCATTCTATATTCACTGAATATTCACAGATAGAAGCGAGGAAATGGGTGCATACAGCTCCTTATATATACAATGGGTGGAGCCAGATGTGGGAGTGGTGAATTATGAATACATTAAGAAGTGAAGAATAAATTAACCCCTGATACCCCGTTCATATACTATTTACACATTAGAGAATAAGGCATTTACATCTGACAAATCCCCCTCTAAATGCCGATTCGTTATGCTACACCAATTACATTCAGACTCAGGACAATACAAAACATATAACTTGGAAGTTAAGTATTTATGCTGCTTAGAAGGTAAAGGCTTTGTCAGTATGTCAGCTAATTGTTCTGATGTTTCACAATGCACTGCTTTAATAAATCCATCCTGAGATAATTGTCTCACATGTTTAAATTTTATATCTATATGTCTGGACCTTTGTCCAATGGCGTCAGATCTGGATATTTCAATAGCTGCTTTATTGTCTTCATGCATAACAAAAGGTAAAGCAGGTTTTTTCCAAACATCTGAAATTAAATCATTAAAGCATACAAGGTTATTTGCAGCTTTAGATAAACAAACATATTCTGCTTCTGTCGTTGAAGTGGCCACTAATTCTTGTTTACCAGTGTACCAGTAAACTGGGCAGTCATTTAGGAGGAATATATAACCGGATGTACTTTTTCTACATGAGGTGTCTCCAGCCCAATCCGCATCTGCGTAACATGTGAGATTTGGTTCTTTATTATTATTAGGTTCTAGCATTAAACAAAAGTCTAATATATTTTTCAAATATCTTAATATCCTTTTAACAGCTTCCCAATGGTACATTGTTGGTTTGCTGACATGTCTGGATAATAAATTGAGGGGTAAAGCGATATCAGGTCTTGTCCAATTAGAGATATAAAGAAGTGAGCCTATGACTGATCTATAAAACGTGTTATCTTTGAATTCAGGGGATGATTCATCAGCATTTCTTAGGAAGTCAGTCTGCATAGGAGTATCACAAGGTTTGGCATCACTTAGATTGCATTTGTTTAAGAGCTCTATGATCTTATCTCTCTGAGTAAGTTTGAATCCTCTTTTAGTCTTATTAATTTGAACACCAAGATACTTATTTACTTTGCCTAAAGATTTCAATGAGAAATGTTCATTTAGCTTAGTTACAAATGTTTCTCTTCTCTCTTTATGTTTACCTATGTATAAAATGTCATCCACATAGATCAATACAAATTCTATGTAATCATCACCTTTTTTAACAAAGAAACAGTTATCAGCAGTAGTAGCATTGAAGTCCATAGTTTTAAGTACTTTTACTAAACAATCATACCATCGTTTACCAGATTGTTTTAACCCGTATAAACTCTTGTTTAACAACCAAGTCTCATTCTTGTTTGTGTATTGACTGTGAGGTGCTCTTACATATATTTCCTTATCTAGTTTTGCGTGTAGATACGCAGTCTGTATGTCATATTGGAATACATCGAGATTGAGTGCTGATGCTACTACTAGAGCTGTTTTGACACTCTCAGTTCTTACTGTGGGGGAATATGTGTCAGTATAGTCCTCCGGATATTTCTGTGCATAACCTTGTGCAACTAGTCTAGCTTTGTATAGAGTATTGCCTCCCTCTAAGTTTTTAATTTTATATATCCACCTAGTACCAATAATTGTTTTGTCTTTTGGTGCAATTGCAGGTGTAAATACGTTTAATCCTTGTAAACTTTCCATCTCTTTTTTCATTGCTAATTCCCATTTTTCTTTTTCTTTACGAGGAAGTTTTAACACTTCCTCATATGTATTAGGTGTCGTTGATTCACCATCCATATGCATTATGTAATCCTTGTATTTATTTGGCATTTGATTTCTGGTGTTTCTAATTGTTTTTTCAGGTTTACTATTATTATCATGCAAATATCTTGCTTCCTTTTTTGTTAGTGTATCTGTCTTTATTTTGTGTTGGCTATTTGTCCATGTTTTGGTTTTGTTTCTATGTTTGTTGTCATTTTGCTTCTCTATAGTCCCTTTCTCTTGAGATTTTGTATCTTTGTTGTTACTTGGAAATATTTCATTAAGATGTATTTTAGACCAGTTGGCCTGCTCATGGAACACAGCTGTTCTGGAAACTATAAATTTGTTATTATTATCAATGAATCTGTATCCTTTAGTGCCTGTCTCATATCCCATAAATCTGAGTCTTCTGGACACGTTTTCTCCCTTTCTTCTTAATTGCTTAGGTATGTGTACGTCTGCAGTGACTCCAAATATGTGCATGTGTGCCAATTTTGGTTTCCTATTATACATCACTTCATATGGTGTCTTATTTACAATGCTGGACCAGGTTCTATTCTGTGTGTAATTGGAATAATGTAGGGCTTCTGACCAGAATTGTTTGCTTAAGCCAGCATCTTCCAATGTGCATCTAATCATGGTTTGTAACGTTGAGTTCTTCCTCTCTACAATTCCGTTCTGAAACGCAGAAAATGGGCTAGATGTGTAATGTAACATTCCTTTGTCCTTCAGCCATTGGGAGAATTCTTTAGACATGAATTCACATCCCCTATCTGTCATGATTTGTTTTATTTTGATATTGTGTTGTGTTTCTATGCGTTTATAAAATTCTTTAAATTTCTGAAAAGTTTCATCTTTGTGTTTTAATGTATAAACAAATCCATAGCGGCTATAATCGTCCACTATGGTCAAGAAGTAACGTTTTCTATAAGTGATTGATGGAGTTAGTGGACCAACTAAGTCCATGTGTACTAAATCAAAAATTTTGTTGGTTGACCTAGTTGATTTTCTTGGCCTGGGGCTAGTTTTTAGTTTTGTAGATTTACATACTGAGCATTCCAAATACTTTTCACAATTTTTTATTTTAACACCTTCTGCGTGTTCAGTCATTTTTTGTACTACAGGAAAACTGGCATGTCCTAACTTCCTATGTAAGATGTGAGCACACTCATCATGAATTGGCTTACCTATTTTTGGTTTTTTTTCATTATGTGCATCTTTGTGATCATGAGATATTTTACATTCATCATTGTCACTGTTGCTAATGTTTTCATTATCTACTTCAATACAATCTTCCATATTTGAATCAATGTTGTGCAACCATTTTTCCTTTGTTATTAGATAAGGTAGGCCTCCTTTAATCATCACAGTGCCTATATCTATTTTATTTTTCTCCAAAGTCGCTTTTCCTTTAGAAAAAACAATGTTAATATCAGAATCCCTGCTTAGTTTTATGGCACTTAGTATGTTATGAGGTATTTCGGGTATTAGTAATACCCCCTCTATTTTTCCTAGGCCAGGTAAGGTTACATTCCCTCTACCTAATACTTGAACCTTTTCTTGGTTAGCTACCTTTATTACAAATTTATCTTCTACAAATGAAGATAATATATTTTTGTTATTAGTGGTGTGATTAGTTGCTCCAGAATCAATAAGCCAATTATTGTTCTCATTCTGCTGTATGTTAATGTTGTCTTGTTTATTCAATCCATTCAGTGAACCAGATTTTCTATCCTTTGAATTATCTCTGCCCCCTCTATTCTCTTTGTAATTTGGTGGGCTTCTATATCTATGCCTATCCATGGAAGACTGTCTATAATTGTATTTGTTTCTATATTCTGACCTATGTCTTTCTTTTGAAATTTTGGGGCAATCTCTTCTATTGTGTTCCCTGGATCCACAGTTGTGACATCTAAATGTTTCATTATATTTTTCTTGAAAAGCTACTTTTCTATATGGTTTGTGTTCTATGTGATTGTTAGAACGATTCCTCCTTGAATTGTCTTCTGCTATTAACTTATTGGATAGACTTTCTATGGATAAGTATCCTAGATTGATTGTGTCTAAGTGTGACATATAATTATCCCAAGATGGGTCAAGTGAGTTGATGATAACACTTTTCATTGTTTGGTCTGAAATCACCTCCCCCCTTAAATGCAGTTCAGCTCTTATTTTGTTTAAAGATATTAAGTGCTCACTTATGGAAACCCCTGGTTTTATCCTAGATGAAAAGAAATCTTTAGACATCCTTGTGGTAGTAGCTACACTGTCACTGTGAAACAAATTGAACATGCATTGAATAATTTCTGAAACAGTCAGATTTTGCTTAATGCTGTGATACATAGCAGGAGATACACTAGAAATTAATAAGAAAAATGCTCTATGGTGTAAACAGTCTAATTTTAGAGTCCAAGGTCTTTTTGGGGGACTAGTGATAAAAAACAGTAAGTTTTCTTTCATAAAGACAACCTGGAGCTGCTGATACCATTCTTGTAAATTAATGCCATCTATCCTCAGCTTTGGGAAGTCACTGGGTAAATTTCCGACATTATTAGGTCCATTACTTACAACCTGAGGTAGTCCGTGGTCTCGTAAATGCTGAAAGTTACAAAACGGCGTGGGGATGCTCGCAACGAGCCTGCACGGTCTTCTCAGCAATTCATGTCTTCCCGGACCGTCTGCGTAGTCTTGCGCATGCGCGTTGTCCATTTCGTCCCTGGAGTCGTCGTGAGAGGTTCTCGTCGTTGCGGCTCGCTCGTTCTGCTCCTCCTCAGACGAATCGGTCTCTGGCTCGATCTTGGGAGTCCTGACGATGGCGGCTGCTCTTCCTCTTCTTTTGAGAGCGTTGGTGCTTGCTTCGGTCTGTGGCGTGGGGCGGTATCGGCAGGGCTCTCTGGGTTCGGGCGTTGGCGCTCTCGTAGTCAGGATGGGAGCGGGTAGGTCTTGAGGCATTGGCTTGCTCGCTTGCTTCTTAGTTAGCTTTTTGGTAATTTTTAGTTTTGGCCCAAATGCAGCAAAAAGCGTTTTCATTGCTGATTTTATCTGATTATCTGTTGAATCACCTTCACTTTCCGATTCTGATTCTTCTGAGGTGTTTGAATCTTCTTTTTCGTTTTCATTGTCTAGTAATGTTTTTCGCGCCAGAAATTTTGAATCGAGTTTTCTGATTGGCTCTGCTTCGCTCACCCTGGAGGTCTGTTGAAACCAAGATGGCTGCCATTCAAAATTTCACGCGGGATCACCGTTTTTCTTCTTCATAGTATTTTTTTCTGCAGTCATATCATTCACTATTTTTGGGTCTTTTGGTTTTTCAGTAGTGATGTGCTTCTCTCTTGCTGCTCCGCTGTTCTTCAGCATATCTTGGAGGTTCGCAATGAGGCTTTCATCATTCTTCTGGCTCTTTAATAGTTTTAATATCTCTGACCTGAGTTCGTTGTTTTCTATTTTGATTTCCTCCCGATCATCATTTTCATCTATTATTTCTTCGTCTTCAGTGGTGTATTCTTCGGATTCTCTCGAAATCGCGTTTGTGGATTCGTCGATTATTTCTTGGTCCGTTTCTATTTCTTTGCTGTATGCCCTGGTGTTGGGCCTATCTCTCTTAGACATTTTTAAATTTTTTTATTGAGTCAATTAACCATCCTCTGCTACCAGCTTGTTGCAATATTTTCAGGATCAGACTCAATAAATCTAGTAAGAGTTAAAGGTTTAAATATTTCTTCTTTTATTTACATTAGGCATTCTATATTCACTGAATATTCACAGATAGAAGCGAGGAAATGGGTGCATACAGCTCCTTATATATACAATGGGTGGAGCCAGATGTGGGAGTGGTGAATTATGAATACATTAAGAAGTGAAGAATAAATTAACCCCTGATACCCCGTTCATATACTATTTACACATTAGAGAATAAAGCATTTACATCTGACAAAACCCTTGGCAACTGACTCATATTTATGACAGTTGCACTATCCTGGGGGTCACATGATATCCTTTTGCAACCTTCTGATGAGCAAAGTCAATGTTTTGTTACAACAATACTATCCATACCAAAGAGAAGTGACTAGAGAATTCCGGACCAGACTAGACTAGAATGCAGAAAATAGAATAGGATGGGATGGGATGGGATGGGATGGGATGGGATGGGATGGGATGGGATGGGATGGAATGGAATGGAATGGAATAGAATAGAATAGAATAGAATAGAATAGAATAGAATAGAATAGAATAGAATAGAAAACATGGAGTGGAATGGATTAAGAGAAATAGAATAGAATAGAATAGAATAGAATAGAATAGAATAGAATAGAATAGAATAGAATAGAATAGAATAGAATAGAATAGAATAGAATAGAAAACATGGAGTGGAATGGATTAAGAGAAATAGAATAGAACAGAACAGAACAGAACAGAACAGAACAGAATAGAATAGAATAGAATAGAATAGAATAGAAAACATGGAGTGGAATGGATTAAGAGAAATAGAATAGAATAGAATAGAATAGAATAGAATAGAATAGAATAGAATAGAATAGAATAGAATAGAATAGAATAGAAAACATGGAGTGGAATGGATTAAGAGAAATAAAATAGAATAGAATAGAATAGAATAGAATAGAATAGAATAGAATAGAATAGAATAGAATAGAATAGAATAGAATAGAATAGAAAACATGGAGTGGAATGGATTAAGAGAAATAAAATAGAATAGAATAGAATAGAATAGAATAGAATAGAATAGAATAGAATAGAATAGAATAGAACAGAATAGAACAGAATAGAACAGAATAGAAGAATGGAATGTATTTTTATGTATGTATTTATGTATTTATGTATTTATGTATTTATTTATTTATTTATTTATTTTTGCGAGTTTACCAGACGGATGGCCTAGGGAACAAAGCTTTTACAGAATCTGGTAGTCCTGCTAGAAATACTTTAAAACCTCCTCCCAGAGGGGAACAAAAGAAAAAAGACCATGAAGTGGGTCAATGCTTTGAGCTCTAAGCACATAGTGCTTATATGCAGCATCCTGAATAACGGGAAGCGAGCTTCCTATAATCTTCTCCACTGTCCTCACCGCTCTCTGTATGGACTTTCTATCTGAGGCGCCGCTGCCACCAAAACCAAACAGGGATGCTGTTTGTTAAAACGCTCTCAATCGTGCCTCTGTAAAAAGTGGCCAGGACAGAAGAAGAAAGATATCCTCTCCTTTTGTAGCAGCAATTGGCAGAAGCAGATGGAGGAGACAGTTTTCTAATTCAATGACCTTGAATATTATTAGCCAAGGACCACAAAGACCTAACCACAGGTGGCCAAGAGACACTCAACCTTTCTTTGGTACACTTCAGCTGGAGCCAGAGGTTATGTCTTGTGTTAGAAAAAAAAAAAAAGGAACACCGTTTAAAAACTGGAGCAGGAAGTTCAAGTTGTCTTCCCAGCAGGAAAACGGTGAGCTGAATATGACCTCATCAGGCCGTGCCCTCCAAATCCATTTTCTCAGCTATGGCCACTCCACACTGAGCAGGTCATGCGAGAGAAACCGTAAGTTGTCAGGCATTTAGGAGACAAGGCATTTTTCCTTAGCTAAGGCAAAGTCTGCAAGATCACAGAGAAGCAGCATTCCAGTATTTGAGAGGCTGCCACAAAGAAGAGGAGGTCAGCTTATTTTCCAAAGCACCAGAAGGCAAGACAAGAAACACTTGAAAAGTGTTCGGAGACTACAGTTGGTCCAGAATGCAGCCGCGCGAGCTGTCGTGGGTGCACCTAGGTACACCCACATTACACCAATTCTCCGCGAGCTGCACTGGCTCCCTATCGGTCTCCGGTCACAATTCAAGGTATTGGTTACTACCTTTAAAGCCCTACATAGCTCAGGGCCAGGTTATCTTCGAGACCGCCTTCTACCGCATAGCTCCCAACGACCGGTAAGATCCCACAGAGTTGGTCTCCTCTGGGTCCCATCAGCTAAACAATGCCGGCTGGTGGGCCCGCGGGGGAGGGCCTTCCCTGTGGCTGCCCCAGCTCTCTGGAACCAGTTACCTCCTGAGATCCAGACCATCCCCTCCCTATTGGCCTTCCGAAAAGCGGTGAAGATCTGTCTATTCCGGCAGGCCTGGGGCCATTGATCTCGCTCTTGCGATCCGGCGAGATCCGGCCATGAATGGTGTGAATGGGTTTTAATTGTTTTTAATGTTTTAATTTTTAATGTTTTAATATATGGTTTTTAAATGCATTGTAAGCTGCCTTGAGTCTTCGGAGAAAGGCGGCATACAAGTTGAACAAACAAACAAACAAACAAACAAACAAACAAACAAACAAATAAATAAACAATGGATGGAAACTCATCAAGGGGAGAAGCAACCTTGAATTAAGGAGAAGCTTCCTAACAGTGAGGACAATCAACCAATGGAACAGAAGTTGCCTTCAAAACTGCACTTCAACACTGGATGTGTTTAAGAAGAGACTGGACAGTCACTTGTCTGAAATGGTGTAGGGTCTCCTGTTTGAGCAGGGGGTTGGACTAGAAGACCTCTAAGGTCCCTTCCAGCTTTATTCTGATTGGAGTCATGTTCTACCCAGAGGCGTTTGTGAGATCCGATGCTTTCATCCAAAGTAGAGTTGTGTTCTTGTGCCCTCTCCCCTCTCCCATTTCATGCATGTGCATGAAAGTTTACAATGCAAGTACAAAAATGGTCACAACACTGCTTTGGTCTTTCAATGTAGTCCAAAGGGTGGGAGAAAGGGGTCCTATTACTTTATTTTTTATCTCTTCTCTTCTCTTCTCTTCTCTTCTCTTCTCTTCTCTTCTCTTCTCTTCTCTTCTCTTCTCTTCTCTTCTCTTGACTTGACTTGACTTGACTTGACTTGACTTGACTTGACTTGACTTGTCCCTCTTTATCCTATCCTATCCTATCCTATCCTATCCTATCCTATCCTGTCCTGTCCTGTCCTGTCCTGTCCTGTCCTGTCCTGTCCTGTCCTGTCCTGTCCTGTCCTGTCCTAACCCTGCCCTGCCCTGCCCTGCCCTGCCTTACCCTACCCTACCCTACCCTACCCTGCCCTACCCTACCCTTTCCTTTCTTTTTTTTTATTAAAAAGTTTAAAAAAGATTTTACAAATGTTTTCCCATCCCACCTCCCACCTCCCTCCCCAACCCTCCCCCCCCCGACTTCCCAGAGCAAAATACAGGGTATAGCATTTAACAATCATATACTAACATATGCTAACTATCTACAGACTCCTATCTCCCTCTTGTACTTTTAACCCCCCTTTTACATGACTGAATTTAAATACTTTCTAAAGTCTCTTTATTCATTCATAAAATATTTGAAACTTTTTAATCCCATATTTGTTTTGAATATAGTCAATCCATCTTCTCCATTCCAGAATATATCTTTCCTTTGAATGGTCCTTCAAATACGCTGAAATTTTGGCCATCTCTGCTAAATTCACTACTTTTAGTGTCCATTCTTCAATAGTAGGCAAATCTTCCTTCTTCCAATACTGCGTCACCAAAAGTCTTGCTGCGGTTATTAAATTTAAAATCAAGTTAGTCTCTATAACCCTACAGTCTGTAATTATACCCAGCAAAAACAGCTATGGAGTAAACTTGATCTTCTTTTTAAGAATATTTTGCATAATCCACCATATTTTTATCCAAAATGCTTTGATTTTTTTACATGTCCACCATATATGATATGTGGCATCATCACACTCACATCTCCAACACTTGGATTGCAAGCTTGGATACATACAAGCTAACTTTTTAGGATCTAGATGCCATCTATGAAACATTTTGTAAAAATTTTCTCTCAAGTTTTGGGCTTGTGTAAATTTTACATTTCTAACCCATATTTTTTCCCACGTTTCCATCATTATTGGCTCCTCAATATTTTGTGCCCATTTTATCATACAATCTTTAACTAACTCCGTTTCCGAATCTATTTCTATCAATGTGTTATACAACCTTTTAATATGCATTTGGCTCTTATCTCGGATTTGTTTTACCAAGTTTTCCTCATTTTGCATGATGCCAATTTTCTGATCCTCTTTCCATCTAGCTTGTAGCTGTCCATACTGAAACCAAGTTTGAATTATCCTTTCTTCTTTTAATACATTCAAAGACTTTAACTGTAATGTACCTCTTTTATATTAAGAAGCTCTTTATATGTAATCACATCTTGTTTTTGTTCTGCATTTATGTTCTCTATGGCATGTCTGGGTATTACCCTACCCTTTCCTTTCCTTTCCTTTCCTTTCCTTTCCTTTCCTTTCCTTTCCTTTCCTTTCCTTTCCTTTCCTTTCCTTTCCTTTTTCCTTTTTCCTTTTTCCTTTTTCCTTTTAATATTTTATTTTATTTTTTAAATGTATGTGCTGCCCATACTTGACTGAATGGATAGCATCACCAACATCATTGTATGTTTCCCATCTCAATGACGAGCAACTCTGGATGGTTTTACAGCATCATAAAACTGTGATATAAAGCAATTAAAACATTAATTTTGAATGAAAATTAATGAATCAATGAAAAGTTATCCAAAAACTAGATTTTTTTAAAAAACTCCCAGTACATAAAAGGGATGGGGATGAGATATTCTTCTTAGCCTACTAAGCCACCCAGAGTTACCCTGTGGCAAGATGGATGGCCGATTAAAAAAAAAACCCTCCTTTTTTATAACCCTGTAATCCCTTAATTCAGTGTAGAATCAGGACGACTGGACAAAGCTGAGCATTTACTGGCCAGATGCCCTTCCTGATGCCTACATGGAGTTCCCAGCAGATTTTTTTTTCCCCTTTGCACCTGAGGAGCAAAATATGTCCAGTTGGCTTATTCCAGGTTTGACACCTCTGGTTCCTATCAATGTGTTTCCCTTCCCCCTTTCACTTGTCTTCTTCCCTCCAGCTCAAACTTTCCCAAATTCCTTCCTCCCCCTCCCTTTCCATTTATGGCAGGATGCCAACAAAGCAAAGTGAAATGGTTGAAGATGGCAGACCTGACAGCCTGTTTTTTTTCTACGTAATGTCTTTTGCAGTCCTTGCAATGTTCATTATAGATGATTCCTGGTTTTTTTTTCTAGGTCTGCTGAGACTTTTGGTTTACTAATTCTTGTACATATAGGCGTTTTATATTAATGAGAGAGGACAAGCTAAGGTGAAGATAGGTGGCAGAGATTTGTGTGTGGATTCACTATTGGACATGACCTCTGGGGCACAGGTGAGACGTCTACCATGTGAGGCGAACGCCAAACAGATAAGAAAACAATCAGAAGTGGTGCCTTTAGAATACAGAGCTCATAACAAACTCTTTATCTATACACTTGGGTTTAAAAATGGACCTTAGTCATAATATATACACACCTCTATTAAACCTTTAAGGCCAGAGAGTCATCTTTTGACCTTTTAAGTTTGTTCTCGTTCTACTCTAGAGTCATCCTTGTTTAATTCATACGACAGACATTGCTTAGAATTGTTAATTGTTGCAGCCAAAAAAGCCAATGCAATCATAGACTGCATTAATAGAGGAATAGACTCAAGATCGCGTGAAGTGTTAATACCACTTTATAATGCCTTGGTAAGACCACTCTTGGAATACTGCATCCAGTTTGGTCACCGCAATATATAAAAAAAAATGCTGAGATTCTGGAAAGAGTGCAGAGAAGAGCAACAAAGAGGATTAGGGGAATGGAGGCTAAACGTATGAAGAACCGCTGCAGGAATTGGGTGTGTCTAGTCTAGTGAAAAGAAGGACTAGGGGTGACATCAGGGGTGAAAGCCTCCCGGTTCAGACCAGATCAAGCAATCCGGTAGCAAGTGGTTCGGAGAACCGGTAGCGACGGTGGCGCGAGGCTCCGCCCATCCGCCTGGGTGTTGTTACTTCCTGGTTTTAACCAGGAAGTAGTGAGTTTTTACCCTGTGCACATGCACAGAAGGTTTTGTGCATACGCAGAGGGTCTGCATGCGCATGTGATGTGCGTGCACGGGTGAGCAGAGCGAGCACACATGCGTGGCGCGTGCACTTCCGAACAGGTAAGGAAGGTAAGTAGATTTCACCCCTGGGTGACATGATAGCAGGGTTCCAATATTCGGGGGGTTCCTATAAAGATGAGGATGTCAAACTGTTTTCCAAAGCACCTGAAAGCAGGTTGAGAATCAATGGATGGAAACTAACAAAGGAGAGAACCAATCTAGAACAAAGGAGAAATTTTCTAACAGTGAGGACCCTAGGTGGTATTCAGCCGGTTTGGGTGAACCAGTAGTGGAGATCACAAGTGGTCCTGCCTCCCTACCCTGGCTCTATGCCATCCTATTTAGGCACAGTTTTGAGGCCGGGCGCCTGTGGAGAAGGCCGAGCACCTGCGCGGAAGGTGCACACGTATGTGAAGTGAGCGTGCGCGCACGGGGCGAACCGATAGCAACAAAATGTGAAACCCACCGCTGGTGAGGACAATTAATCAGTGGAACTGCTTCCCTCCAGAAGTTGTAGGTGCTCCATCACTGGAGGTTTTTAAGAAGAGACTGGACAACCATTTGTCTGAAATGACATAGGTCTCCTCCATGGGTAGGAGGTTGGAGTAGAAGACCTCCAAAGTTTTCCAATTTAGTTATTCTGTTAAATTAGGAGTGGTGAAATATCCCTTTGATATCCAAGATTATAATTTAGTCAGCTTCCATTATTCTTGATTTTCATTTGCTATACAGCCTAGAGAGATTTGCAGAGTCAGCTCCTAAGTGAGCTCCAATTTGGATAGCCTATAAATGCGTGGTAGAGAACTCCTGAAAATGTTCCAGCAAGCACAACCTCTGAGGATATCTGCCCTAAATATTTTCCAAACTCAACCTCGTCTCCCGAAGACTCGTTCTGAGAAAGGCTTTGCAATTAAGATTTCAAATCCTTAAGGCATCATTTAGAGAAAGTCAATACTTTCCCTTTCTATCTTGTATCTTTTTATGGGACTTTCAACCAGCAAGCGTTCAGGTAATGGAGCCACGGTAACATCACAGAAAGTGCACAACTGGGCAATATTTGATCCCCCTTGTCATTGATGCTGCTGACACTAAACAGAATTGAGGTCAGGTATCCTTTCTGATGTCCAAACGGGAGCGCATTTGGAGCATGTGAAAATAAAATAAAATAAGGAATTTCCTGTACTTTTCTTATGAGGATGGTCCATATAATCTACCCAGTCTTCAGTCCTGCAGTTCACTCTCTTTCCTTAGGCCTTATGTGTAAAGACAGATGCAAAAAATGAGTTAAGTAGTTCTGCTTTCTCCCTGTTGCTTGTCACCTTCTTGCCACTTTCTCCCAGCAATGGGCCAATTGTTTCCTTGACTTTTTTCTTGTTTTTAATATGTTGGAAGAAGCTTTTTTTTTTGTTGTTGTTATTTTTTACTTTAGTCTCAAGCCTTTGTTCATTGTGAGCTTTAGCTTTCCTCACTTCATCTTTACAGGCTCGGGCTATTTTTACTACTACTATTTGAATTTGTATACCGCCCTTCTCCCAAAAGGGACTCAGGGCGGTGGACAGCCAAAATTAAAATACATACAATACAAAAGTTAAGATAGCTAAAATAAATTAAATCAATCGGCCTCCCAATTTAAAACCCCAAGTCTATAAAATTTAAAAATTCCCATTAAAAAACCATTTAGGCTAGGCCAGCTTGCTGGAATAAATAAGTCTTCAGGGCCTTACGGAAAGTACGGAGGTCTGGGATCAGTCGTATTCCAGGAGGTAGCTCATTGGATAGGGCGGGTGCCCCCACAGAGAAGGCTCTCCCCCTGGGGGCTGCCAGCCGACAGTGCTTGACCAATGGCACCTGGAGGAGGCCCTCTCTGTGAGAGCGCATTGGCCAGTGGGAGGTTATCGGTAGCAGCAGGTGGTCTCGTAGGTACCCTGGCCCTAAGCCATGGAGCGCTTTAAAGATGAGAACCAACACCTTAAAGCGCACCCGGAAGACCACTGGAAGCCAATGCAGCTCGCGCAGGAGAGGTGTTACATGGGAGCACCATGCCGCTCCCATAATCACCCGCGCGGCTGCATTCTGGACCAGTTGGAGCCTCCAGGTGCTCCTCAAGGGGAGCCCCATGTAGAGAGTGTTGCAGTAGTCAAGGTGAGACGTGACGAGGGCATGGGTGACTGTGCTGATATTTGCTGATATTCTGCCTTAGTTATTTGTTGGCGAGCTGAGAACCGAACACGGTTGAAACAGCAAAAAGCAAATTTCGAAGCTTGACAATTCTAGATAGGATCTCTCTCTCTCCGTTCCTTCTTGTCCTGCCCTCAGGTGCTTTGGAGAATAGGTTGACCCCCTCTTCTTCTTCTTTTTTTTTAAAATATTTTTATTAAACAGTTTTTTTAAAAAAGCAAAAAGAAATATTAACGTTTTCTTTTTTTCAACAGTTTCACGTCGGTAATCCATACCTATACATTTTCTCTCTCTTATCCTAGTATATCTTTTATACATATATTTCTAATATATCATATATATACACCACTATAATGTATTATATTTTTCTAATTGTTTTATTTACATTAGACGTAAACGTGTACCCAATTTCCTTTCCACAATTTTTGTTTCTTCCCATTTGTTCTTATATTTCTACTCCTAATTCAACATTATTTAATCTTTCCTTGTCCTTTTTTCCCTTTTCCTCCAACCATTTATACCATCTCTCCCAGACTAGGTAGAAGTCTGTTTCCTCTTTTTTTTGTATCTCCTTCGTAAGCTTATCCATTTCCGCACACTCCATGATTGTTCTAATCACATTGTCTTCTGATGGTACATTGTTATTTTTCCAGTTCTGAGTGTAAACTATTCGTGCTGCTGTAATTATGTGAATGATTAAATACCATATTTCTTTTTCATATGACCCTGAAATTATTCCCAGTAAGAAAGTTTCTGGCCTCATTTCTGTGTGTTGATTTATAATTTCTTCTATTTGTGTTTTAATTTTTGCCAGTATTGTTTCACTTTATGACAGCACCACCACATGTGATAATATGTTCCCTATTGGAACACTGCTATCATGTCACCCCTAGTCCTTTTTTTCATTAGATTCAACATATCCGGCTCCCACAATATTCCAAGTGTGGTCGTATCAAGGCATTATAAAGCGGTATTAACTCATGAACTTGATGTTCTCCCTCTGTTGATGTATCCTAGGGCTGCATTGGCATTTTTTTTGGTAAATGTAGCACATTGATGTCTCATACTTTTATTTCATGACAGATTCTAAACTAAATTGGGAACTTGAGTTGCAGAATACCTTGTGAATTCCTTATGCAACTCAAACTAAATTGATTTTAAAGGTAAAGGTTCCCCTCGCACATACATGCTAGTCGTTCCCGACTCTAGGGGGCGGTGCTCATCTCTGTTTCAAGGCCGAAGAGCCAGCACTGTCCGAAGATGTCTTCCTGGTCATGTGGCCGGCATGACTAAACACCAAAGGCGCACAGAACGCTGTTACCTTCCCACCAAAGGTGGTCCCTATTTTTCTACTTGCATTTTTTACGTGCTTTAGAACTGCTAGGTTGGCAGAAGCTGGGACAAGTAAAGGGAGCTCACCCTTGTTAAGCGGCACTAGGGATTCGAACCGCTGAACTGCCAACCTTTCGATTGACAAGCTCAGCATCTTAGCTACCGCATCCCTTGAATTGATTTTAGAATTGGGTAAATATAATGA
>NW_027256882.1:289869322-289871822 GCF_029215685.1 Pituophis catenifer annectens | reverse complement strand
AAGAAGAAGAAGAAGAAGAAGAAGAAGAAGAAGAAGAAGAAGAAGAAGAAGAAGAAGAAGAAGAAGAAGAAGAAGAAGAAGAAGAAGAAGAAGAAGATTAAATTGAATAATGTATTCTGACTGCACCATTGGTGATTGGCCAATGTCGCTCAATCAGCTTTTGTGCCTGAGGTCGCACTAGAACTCACAGTCTCCAGGTTTATAGGACTTCACCCTAACCACTAGATCACTAGATTACAAAATATTTACTTATTTATTCACTTATTCATATTCTGCCTTTATTGTTTTTTACAAATAACTCAAGGTGGCCAATATATCCAACCCACCTCCCTCCTCTAACAACAACCCTGTGAGTGGACTTGCACTGAGAGAGAGTGACTGGCCTAAAGTCACTCAGCTGGCTTTCCTGCCTTAGGCGGGATTAGAACTCACCATTTTCTGGTGATTGGCCCAAAATCACCCAGCTGTCTTTCTTGTTTAAGGTGGGACTAGAACTCTCAGTCTTTTGGTGATTGGTCCAAACTCACCTAGCTGGCTTTTGCGCCTAAGGCGGGACTACAACTCATAGTCTCCTGGTTTTTAGACCAGGGCCCTATCCACTAGATTACTAAATAATTCACCAGATTATCCTACTCTTTTTTAAAAAATTTGTTTGCAGACAATACTTCAACCCTTTCATTGGGAAGGATTGAACAACAAGTCAGAATAGAATAGAATAGAATAGAATAGAATAGAATAGAATAGAATAGAATAGAATAGAATAGAATAGAATAGAACAGAACAGAACAGAACAGAACAGAACAGAACAGAACTTTATTATGGTCATTGACCAGCAATTGACATACAATATATTAAAAATAATACTGAATAATAACATCCCTGTTATGAAAATACATGATCTCAAACCGTTAGGGTCACTCCCTGATTTACGTGAGTGGAGAGCCGATAAGTATGTGAGTAAATGTATTTTCCAAAAATTGTTATAGGTATCTCCAAAAAATTGGCACATGTTGACAGTTATAATTCTGTAACCAATTCTTTTCTTATGGACATTGCAGCAACACTAGCAACTCACGAGGAAATGAGTCACAACAGACCAAACCTAGATTCTTGTGGCCAATCTTACAGCGGTTATGAGTTGATCTCACATGTAGAAGATCATTTTCAGAGTCAGAAAGACAGTAATGCAATGAGTGTCTATGGAGATAGATCCAGGTCATGGTTATCCCAAAGGTGCTTCTTCAAGAGGCAATTGGACTTTCTTGTTTTTTCTTGCAAGACGTTTCACTTCTCATCTCCCTACCATCCAGTCAGAACGGAATGAAGCTTCTTGGATGAGAAGCAAAATGTCTTCCAAGAAAACGAAGAAAGTCCAGTTGCCTCTTGAAAAAGCACCTTTGGGATAGTGATGCGAAGAGGACAAGAAAAAGGACTCCCTATTTTATATCCACTTTCAAAAAGTTGGGGTATTTTTCTTTCTAAAACTTTTCTAAAACTTCTTTCTAATATGTTATTTTTACATTTAAGCTGCAGTTTTCCTGTTTCCTGCCTCTGAATAGTAGGAAAACAAGGATTGGTGGAATAACCGAAAAGGACTATTTAGAATGGAATATGTTAAGGTTATTGTTGTTGTGTTACCAACCAGCAGAGTGTAGAGCACAGAGAAACGTTGCTGAGAGCAATGAGTAAGAGATATGCAAACTGGTTTATCAAAAGCTTACTTTATAGTGGAAAAACAATCTCATAGTCTTTAAACAAATTCCAAGTCTTTGCCAGTTAAATCAGTCCAGTGGTTACAGATATCTTCTTACCAAACAAACAGTAGTTGGTTAGAATAACAAACTCACTCTGGTTTCACAAACCACGATGGTAGCAGATCCATCCAACGATGATAGCACAATGGATAGCGCTCCTCACACTATGGTAGCATATCATCAACTGAATACTTTACAGTACCTTACTTAAATACCTTCACAACCAGTGATTATCTAATTACAGCATGACTCAGCATTACAATGAACCAGCAGTAAAGCCTTAAAGTCACACAATACATATTCATGTTAAAGTCACAGAACACATATATTGCCTGGACAACTTGTTAGGCTCAAACCATATCCTAACAGAACGGAAGGGAAGGGAAGGGAAGGGGAAGGGAAGGGAAGAGAAGAGAAGAGAAGAGAAGAGAAGGGAAGGGAAGGGAAGGGAAGGGAAGGGAAGGGAAGGGAAGGGAAGAGAAGAGAAGAGAAGAGAAGAGAAGAGAAGAGAAGAGAAGAGAAGAGAAGAGAAAGAGAAGAGAAGAGAAGAGAAGAGAAGAGAAGAGAAGAGAAGAGAAGAGAAGAGAATAACAGAGCTGGAAAGGACCTTGGAGGTTTTCTAGTCCAACTCCCTGCCCAGGCAGGAAACCCTACACCATTTCAGACAGATGGTTATCCAACATCTTCTTAAAAACTTCCAGTGTTGGAGCATTCACAACTTCTGGAGGCAAGTTGTTCCACTGGTT